>NW_026967515.1:1045888-1345888 GCF_028390025.1 Pseudophryne corroboree | reverse complement strand
CCTTTCTTGACCTAGTCAGCTCAGCCGAATATTCCTGGAAAAGCATTATCTTTTGGCCTTGCCACATAAGACCACGATGACGTGGAGAGGCCGACCAAATGGCATCTTTATGTAGATAGTTAAGTGTCTTAAATATGACCACTCGGGGTCTAGAATCAGGTTTTTGCTCTGGACCAATCCTGTGCGCGCGTTCTATCACCATATCAGTACAGGATTCAGCAATATTCAGAAGTGAAGGTAAGGTAACTTTTAAGAGATTTATCTACTCTGCGCCTTTAAGAGATTCTGGTTTGCCTACCAGCCTCAGACTCCCAGATTATTACAAGGTGATTGATTCTCAAGATCGTCGATCTTCATCCAAATCTGCTGCTGTGCTTTAGCTTGATTAGCATAAGAGACTTGCAAATCAGAAACATCACCAAATAAAGCACCAACTTGGCATTCAGACTTATGAATCCGCTTTGTAAGAGAATCTACTTGGCTATATCAGCTGTCTGTGCAGCCAAAAGGGGGGCTATAGTAGCCCGTATTGCAGCTACCATGTCTCCATATGTCACTGGCGTGGTGGGTGATGGGAGAGTAGTGTCCGTGTGCAGGGTATGCATAGTGGGTGAAGGTGCAGCATACTCCCTGACATCTACAGCGACCTCTCTGAGCCCAGAGGGGAGGCACAGGCACTTCCAGCTTTTTCCCTGGGAGTGGGAGTCTCCGCTGCACCCAGTGTCTCTGCGGGCACCATCTTGGATTCCCCTCTCCCATTCTTTTTATTCTTATTGCAGGGCATGGAGGCGCAGAGAAACTTCTCCATGCGGTTCCTCTTGCTCAACGGGGGTTCCGCTGCAGGAGGAGGCGGTTTGTGGAGGCTCTAAGAGCTAAGAAATAGCGGTCAGCGGTGGCAGGAGCTGACCCGCTTCGCCTCTCACATGCCGGAAGCGGAAGTCCTGGACCCCTGAATTTTTAAGCATACAGGGCCAGTGTAATATTATTTAAACAGTATCACCCCTATATTTTACAGCATACAGCAGTGTGCTTTTATTTGTAACAACTGCACCCCTGAATTTTTACAACATACAGGGCCAGTGTAATATTATTTAAACAGTATCACCCCTATATTTTACAGCATACAGCAGTGTCCTTTTTTTTGTAACAACTGCACCCCTGAATTTTTACAACATACAGGACCAGTGTAATGTTATTTGAACAGGAACACCCCTATATTTTACAGCGTACAGGAGCAGTGTGCTTTTAGTTGTAACTGCACACCTGAATTTTTACAACATACATAGCCAGCAGCACCCCTATATTTTCCAGCATACAGGAGGACAGTGCCCCTGCACTCTGTATAACACAGTGACAGCCAGGACAGCACTCCTAGCACTGCACAGGTACACCACAGTGACTGCAGCAGCACCCCTACAGAGCACACACTAACCCCACCCAATGCCACCACCCACAGAGAGACAGAGGTCTGTCTCCCTCACTCTCCAAGTCTGGAAGTGAAAATGGCGGAGACGCGTGGCTGTTTATATGGAATCCAAATCCTGTGAAAATCTGACAGTGCGATGATAACGTTTTGCCTCGTTCTGGTTTCCGAGTCTGGCTGGAAGTCCCGAGCCGGACTCGGATCTGGGCTCAGAGCGTGAAGGTTGGGGGATTTGGTTCTCAGGGAACCGAAGCCGATCATATCTTATAAATATGTGTAATGAACATTACAGTGTGTAATAATGTGTAATGGACATTACAGTGTGTAATAATGTGTAATGAGCATTATGGTGTGTAATACTGTGTAATGGACATTACAGTGTGTAATAATGTGTAATGGGCATTACGGTGTATAATAATGTGTAATGGGCATTACGGTGTGTAATAATGTGTAATCGGCATTACGGTGTGTAATAATGTGTAATGGACATTACAGTGTGTAATAATGTGTAATGAGCATTATGGTGTGTAATACTGTGTAATGTGCATTACAGTGTGTAATAATGTGTAATGGACATTACAGTGTGTAATAATGTGTAATGGACATTACAGTGTGTAATAATATGTAATGGGCATTACGGTGTATAATAATGTGTAATGGGCATTACGGTGTGTAATAATGTGTAATCTGCATTACGGTGTATAATAATGTGTAATGGGCACTACAGTGTGTAATAATGTGTAATGGGCATTACGGTGTGCAGCATAATGTAAAATAGCCATTACAGTTTGTTATAATGTGTAATGGGCATTACGGTGTGTAATAATGTGTAATGAACAGTACGGTATCTAATAATGTGTAATAGGTATTACGGATGTGTAATAATGTGTAATAGGCATTAGTGTGTAATAACGTGTAATGGGCATTACGGTGTGTAATAATGTGTAATGGGCATAAAGGTGTGTAATAATGTGTTATGGGCATTACGCTGTGTAATAATGTGTAATGGGCATTACGGTGTGCAGCATAATGTAAAATAGCCATTACAGTTTGTTATAATGTGTAATGGGCATTACGGTGTGTAATAATGTGTAATGAACAGTACGGTATCTAATAATGTGTAATAGGTATTACGGATGTGTAATAATGTGTAATGGGCATTAGTGTGTAATAACGTGTAATGGGCATTAGTGTGTAATAACGTGTAATGGGCATTACGGTGTGTAATAATGTGTAATGGGCATAAAGGTGTGTAATAATGTGTAATGGGCATTACACTGTGTAATAATGTGTAATGGGCATTACGGTGTGCAGCATTATGTAAACTAGCCATTACAGTTTGTTATAATGTGTAATGGGCATTACGGTGTGTAATAATGTGTAATGAACAGTACGGTATCTAATAATGTGTAATAGGTATTACGGATGTGTAATAATGTGTAATGGGCATTAGTGTGTAATAACGTTTAATGGGCATTACGGTGTGTAATAATGTGTAATGGGCATAAAGGTGTGTAATAATGTGTAATGGGCATTACGGTGTGTAATAATCTGTAATGAACAGTACGGTATCTAATAATGTGTAATAGGTATTACGGATGTGTAATAATGTGTAATGGGCATTAGTGTGTAATAACGTGTAATGGGCATTACGGTGTGTAATAATGTGTAATGGGCATTAGTGTGTAATAACGTGTAATGGGCATTACGGTGTGTAATAATGTGTAATGGGCATTACAGTGTATAATAATGTGTAATGGGCATTACGGTGTGTAATAATGTGTAATGGGCATTACAGTGTATAATAATGTGTAATGGGCTTGAGTAAGAAAGAGGTTGCGCTATAGAGCCAATTAATTGTTCCACACCATTCTCAATTGTAAATATTTATTTAAAACATATAACCATATAAAAATATTTTACTCTTGTGATATTTAAGATCTGGTGTGGTCACAACACCCTCAACTACATAACAATTAAAAAGAGACAATTCTCATCATAAAAATAAGTGTGCTGAATAGTAAAGTGTCCAGACTGGCAAAAATGATGCCACAAGTTCAGTCAGTAATAGGATCCTCCGTGTTAAATTGCACTCAATAATAGAGTCCGGAGGACACTGGTATTTTTGTCCAAAAGCTATGCACCACAAATGTAAGGAGTCACAGGTACCTTTGCTCACTCTGTCCCTTGTGCTTATAATACGGGACCTGTTTGCCAGTTCGAGGAGCTTTAAGTGCAGCCCGAGCGTCCCCGGGATTGCACGATGTAATCAACGACTGTTACCTGTGAATCGTACCAGTGTGGTGCAAATGAGTTGGCAGCTTCTATCCGTGTGGCAGGATGAATCACACTGATGGGAGGTTTCCGTACGGGCAGCCCGACAGTTCCAACGAGCGGGCTATCACTGTTGCTAAACCCCGCTCGAGCAGTCAGCCGCACAGCCGCTCCGGCTTCCAGAAACCACTGTTTTCTCCGGCACTGAGTGAAGGTAGCTTCCACGGTTTGCTGGTAACAGGTGCCAAGTGTTCTGGAAATGCCGGGCGGAGGTCTGAACTATTCAGCAATCACTTAATCAGGGAGTCCTAGATGCGTTTCGTAACATCCAGTTACTTCTTCCATAGGCGGTCATTATATTTGACAAACCAGATACTGCTGATTTCACAGTTGAAAATTAAAATTAGCACCTATATCATACATAGCTTATAAATATAAGTCAGTGGCAACCAAGTATCTTACTGCTCATGATGTTACACAGTAATAGATATTTTGGTGGTAAATCATTACAGTAAACCAACAAAGTTTAGAGATAAAACAGGAAAAACTGAGTATAAAAGATGGTTAGATATACATAAATATGATTAGCACGTATTCCTAAGTGTTGAAAAATGCTGCAGAATCTCAATTAATGCTGAAATATCTCTAGCATCATATAATTTGGAATACCACACAAAAAACAATTGATTATGGAGATAAGCATATAAATGAAGGACATTATTTCCAAGATGTGGTCCAAGTGGGCGCTTACTGGACCGGTGTTTTCTTTGGTGGGTGTGGGCTGCGCAGTCCCACAAATCCTACTATCCAAACGGACCGTTTCACCTATAGGTAGGCTTGTTCACTGGACCAGTGATATTTTACTGTCTAGTCATTTTTTACGAAAGAGTGCCCCAGCATAGAGTCTTTCTCCTCTGTTTTTCACGTTCATGTACCTTACTGACTCAGACCATTATCCATTAGTGATTATTGTCTGTAACCTTAGCCTGTTGCGGAACTACCCCCATAGTACTAAGCACCCCCATAATCAACACAGGCTTAATAGCCTGAGAGCTGCTTGCTGCATTAAAATGCAGCTTAGTTATGGGGCCTCCCCTCTCCCCGTGATCTCCCCCTTCACTGGTGGAACGCAGCAGCAGTGAGAGCTATCCACAGTCAGCCTCCCCTCTCTCCCCTGTGTGAAGACAGAGCCGCAGCACCCACTGTTTGCAGCTCTGGAGATCTGGAGGGTAGCGGTTCGCAGAAGCAAACCGTGGGAGGGAGGCGGAGCGGCAGTGGGCAGGGAGCCAGAGGCTGGGGAGCAGCAGCGGCTTTGTGCCCAGTGGCAGCTGCTGGGCAGGCCGTGGCTGGGCAGGGCAGCAAGGGGACACACACATAAAATAAAACTGTCCCACATGGCGGGCTGCAGAGTGAGCTGACCGCCCCTCAGCAAGACAAAGCAAGGGAGCGGCAGCAGTGTGAGCTGACTGCCCGCTCATTACCTGAGATTAGTGGAGGCTATGACGGGGCTTCTCTTCACAAGCTCTGTCCAGCTCCTTTGGCAACCCCAGGCTGCAATCAGCTCAGCTGAGTTTGGTCTATGGCGGTGCTCCTCTCCTGAGCGCCGACAAGCCAATTGCTGCAGGCAGCAGCACCAACAATCAGGGACACAAGCTTCTTAATAAGCTGGGAAGGGATTGAGTGTAAAGAATAAAATCTTTAAAAAATAGAAGATACTTGTGGAGAATCCTCCACGTGTGCCATTCTCTGTGAGGCACAAAAAGCACACTGGTCCTCTGGGAGTATGGAAGGGGTGGAGGGTTACTAATTTAAATATTTAAATGTGCCTGTCCCTACTAACGCCCCATCCATATACCAAGAGTACTCCAGTGACCCCTAGTGGATGAAAAATAAATTAAAATTATGGTTTAAACATTAAAAAAGAATGTCAATATTTAATCAACACCAGTAGTGTTTTTCTTGTCAACATATATATATATATATATATATATATATTGTCTATATTAACAATGTGGTAATGTGTTTGACACTTTTTTTTTGAGTGTTTTTATTTTAAAATGCTGCAGATATGTTTTTGTTATCATGCATTCATGTGTCTTATATTTTTATTTTATAACATAAAAACAAAAACTCACTAATACAACAATCCTGCAATGTTTAGATGAAGGAAGAGCAGAGAATTTTGATAAGTTTATTTGCAGAAGCTCCACTAGCAGTAGCATAGACTCGCAATTGCATTCACAACTGAGAACACGTACCAGACTGTTTACTTGCAGTAATAGCAATAAAGTTTATCAATATATGTCAGCATCACAGCTGACGGCCAATCAACAGTAGGCAGACAGTATAAATATTAGCATTTGTGATGAATACGCCATTGGCACCATGCCAGCTGCCGCCTTCAGTATGCGGGAGCTTTGGCTCCTCACCATGGTCATGGACCGCTGCATAGGCCGCACGGGCACATACGTGTTTAACTCCCGAAAGCGTATGGCCTACGCGGAGATCCGCACGTGGCACACGGGTGAAGGTCCACATGCGGCGGACCATTGCACAACTCGAGTGGCAGTGGTCTGACCTCCACCGCCGTCAGCCGCGTTTGCTGGTGCAGGTGCACCACCAAATACTTGACGGTGAGTAATGCACACTGTGGCATTTCTGTTTACATGAGTGTGTTTGTTTGCAGATAAATGTATAGTAATATTTGCAGCCATAATTATGTGTGTTGTTTGGCCTGTAGATAGTGGTAGTGTATGTACAGTACCAGTCAAAAGTTTGGACACATCTTCTTATTCAATGGTTTTTATTTATTTTAAGTATTTTCTATATTGTATATTAATACTGAAGACATCACAACTATGAAAGAACACATATGGAATTATGTTGTAAACATAAAAGTGTTACTGTACATCAAACTCTGTTTTATATTTTACATTCCTCAAAGTAGCCCCCTTTGCTTTGATGACAGCTTTGTACACTCTTGGCATTCTCTCAATCAGCTTCATTAGGTAGTCTCCTGGAATGGTTTTCCAACAGTCTTGGAGTTCTCAGAGGTGCTGAGCACTTATTGGCTGCTTTTCCTTCACTCTGCAGTCCAACTCATCCCAAACCATCTCAATTGGATTTAGGTCAGGTGATTGTGGAGGCCAAGTCATCTGACGCAGCACTCCATCACTTTCCTTCTTGGTCAGTTAGCCCTTATATAGCCTGGAGGCGTGTTTGGGGTCATTTTCTTGTTGAAAAACAAATGATTGTCCCAGTAAGCGCAAACCAGATGGGATGGCATGGCACTGCAGAATACTGTGGTAGCCATGCTGGTTGTGTCACCAGCAAAGCACCCTCACACCTCCTCCATGCTTCACAGTGGGAACCACACATGCAGAAACTAGATATGAATGGGTTCGGATGTAACACCAGAATTAACGCCAGTTCGGTTTTATCCGGATTTTTTTTATTGGCTATCCCAAACATGTGATGTCCGTGAGCCAATAAGATGGCGTTTTGAGAACCGAGTAAATACAAGTAAAACCGAACCCGCACATCTCTAGCAGAAACCATCCGCTCACCTTCTCTGCGTCTCACAAAGACATGGCGGTTGGAACAAGAAAGACTAAAATTTGGACTCATTAGTACAGTTTTCCACTTGTCTAATGTCCATTCCTTGTGTTTCTTGGCCCAAACAATTCTCTTCTTCTTGTAATATGTAGGTGGGAGTCTTCCTGGTGCTTCGTTTGGTACAGTGGTTGCCTCTTAATTTCACAAAAAGGACTTATCCCAACAAGTCCAAATTAGAACTATAGAAACAGGGAATGTGAATAGGATGGCGCGTCTGTGCCTATATAAATGGAAGTGTGGTAAATGATACAGAAAATGATATTGAATACCTATCCTAAGTTAATTATGATAACTTTAATTCCTTGATCAACTAGACATCCTCTTTTTGTGCTGTCAGAGTGGACCCACAGGTACATAGAAGACATAATGGTACGGAAATTATGTGTAGAAACTTCCAATGAAATATGTGGATGTATCTACAGTGGGGCAAAAAAGTATTTGGACAGCCACCGATTGTGCAAGTTGACCCACTTAAAAAGATGAGAGAGGTCTGGAATTTCCATCATAGGTACACTTCAACTGTGAGACAGAATCTTGAAAAAAAAAAAAAAAACAGGAAATCACATTGTACATTTTTTAAACAATTTACTTGTATTTTCTTGAGGAAAATAAATATTTGGACACCTACGAAGCAGCAAGATTTCTGGCTCTTACAGACCTGTTACTTCTTCTATAAGAAGCTCTTCTATCCTCCACTCGTTACCTGTATTAATGGCACCTGTTTTGAACTGGTTATCTGTATAAAAGACACTTGTCCACACCCTCAAACAGTCAGACTGCTACCTCTCCACCATGGCCAAGATCAGAGAGCTGTCTAAGGACACCAGGGACAAAATTGTAGAGCTGCACAAGGCTTGGATGAGCTACTCGACAAAAGGCAAGCATCTTGGTGAGAAGAGATCAACTGCTGGCACAATTATAAAAAAATGGAAGAAATACAAGATCAATGACAATCTCCCTCGACCTGGGGCTCCATGCAAGATCTCACCTCGTGGGGTATCAATGCTCTTGAGAGTGGTAAGGAATCAGCCAAGACTTCTTGACAAAGGGGAGTGAACTC
The DNA here is from genome assembly GCF_028390025.1 of Pseudophryne corroboree. Lineage (NCBI taxonomy): Eukaryota > Metazoa > Chordata > Amphibia > Anura > Myobatrachidae > Pseudophryne > Pseudophryne corroboree. Next base: position 1,337,516 of record NW_026967515.1, on the reverse strand, counting down.
CCAGAAACGCGTTGAAGCCATCTGTCGTTTGTTAGTGTGGAATCCTGGGACGCGGTGACTCGGACTTCGTTTCTGCTCGCTTACCTGTCTGCAGCCGGCCAGTAAGAAAACAAGTCTTCTATCAGCAGCCGATACCGGGGTTCCTCCGTTTGGACTTTGTTCATTCTTTTAACTTTGTGTAATAAATACTTTCTCTTGTGGAAATCAACTCGCTGAATCCTCCTTTGAGACGACACATCAGATAAAAGATACCTTTATGGGCATGCGTGAAAGGAAGCTAATGTAAGTTTGTCCTACCTGCTTATATATCATGTGAAGTCTTTTGGGGGTCTTTCCACTACTGAATATCTTCGTGCAGTAAAAGATACCTTTACGGACACGCGAGATAGAAACATTCTGTAAGTGTGTATCACTTCTGTTTGTGTGGGGACAGCACATTGTTTCAGACATAAAAGATATAAAGATACCTTTATGGACACACGTGACAGAAATTACCTGTAAGTGTAATTCCACAGAGGGAAAAAGTAGTGGATCATACAGAAGCCACAAAGGATCACCTTCAGATTTATGTGTACTATGCAGCGCTAGTTCTTGGTTCTTCTTCTATATATTATCCAAGGAATCAGCCAAGAACTACACGGTGGGACCTGGTCAATGACCTCAAGAGAGCTGGGACCACAGTCACAAAGGTTACCATTAGTAACACACTACGTCATGGATTGAAATCCTGCAGCGCCCAAAAGGTCCCCCTGCTTAAGCCAGCACATGTCCAGGCCCGTCTAAAGTTTGCCAGTGACCATCTGGATGATCCAGAGGATGACTGGGAGAATGTAATGTGGTCAGATGAGAGAAAAATCAAACTTTTTGGTATAAACTCCACTCGCCGTGTTTGGAGGGAGAAGAATGATGAATGGCATCCCAAGAACACCATACCCACTGTGAAGCATGGGGGTGGAAACATCATGCTTTGGGGCTGCTTTTCTGCAAAGGGGATAGGATGACTGATCCGTATTAAGGAGAAGATGAATGGAGCCATGTATCGTGAGATTTTGGGGAAAAAAACCTCCTTCCCTCAGTAAGAGCATTGAAGATGGAACGTGGCTGGGTCTTCCAGCATGACAATCACCCCAAACACACCGCCCGGGCAACTGAGTGGCTCCGTAAGAAGAATTTCAAGGTGCTGGAGTGGCCTAGCCAGTCTCCAGACCTCAACCCAGTAGAAAATCTGTGGAGGGAGTTAAAAGTCCGTGTTGCCCAGTGACAGCCCCAAAACATGACAGATCTAGAGAAGATCTGCATGGAAGAGTAGGCCAAAATACCTGCTACAATGTGTGCATACCTGGTCAAGAACTACAGGAAACGTTTGACCTCTGTAATTGCCAACCGAGGTTATATTACAAAGTATTGAGTTAAACTTTTTGATTGTCCAAATATTTATTTTCCGCAAGAATAAACAAATAAATTGTTTAATAATCATACAATGTGATTTCCAGATTCTGTCTCTCACAGTTGAAGTGTATGATGGAAATTACAGACCTCTCTCATCTTTATAAGTGGGTCAACTTGCACAATCGGTGGCTGTCCAAATACTTTTTTGCCCCACTATATGTTCAAGATTATTCCATACATGAGATTATAATGCGGTACTCCTTATGAAAGTGAATGATCTTTTTTTAGTAGATTAGAGGTGGCGTACCTCACTTACACAATATAATGTGCTATAACCTTTATAATGGTTTCTTTATATCTTATCCCCACAAATAAGATATGCAGGTGATCTTAGGAATAGCATATCTCACTTACATAGTGAGGAACAGTATAACACACATCAAGGTATCGTTATCATAAGGTACGTCTCAAGCGTACCATTACTCACAATGAATACAGCATAACTCCACATATAAAGGTCTCTGCTTCTAATAGATTTGTACAGTGATGCAATAAAGGTACAATTTATTTTACAAATGGTTTAAAATGGTTGAAAAAATAAACATACAAGCGGTAGGGGGGGATGGGGGCTGTGCGAGATCCCAGCACGGAAGAATATATGATTTTGTTGAGCTGAGGTCCGGGAACGAAGCTCCAAATCCCAAATATAGAGAAATAAAATAGGTCTTACCTTACATGAGAGACACACATCCACCTCACCTGTGCAAAGACCTCCTTTGGGCAACGCGTTTCGAGTCTGGAGTGACTTTTTCAAGGCATGCCTTGAGTCACCCCAGACTCGAAACGCATACAGAAAGAGTCCCCCTCCCCCCCATAATGTCATCCCACTATTCAAATGAGCTGTCAAAATCAGACATAGCCAAAATTGCAAGAACATACAGTCACTATTGGTGGTTCTGGGCTCTGGCTACTTCAAGGGAAATCCCAGTCACAATGGCAGTGTGTGTACCCACCTTTATACACCAGACGGGATATTTATACACTGCAACACTGATATTATGTGGACACAAAAGTAACAATACAAGTGACACATTACCAGGAAATAGTTAATGTCACCATAGCAACATTTATCTGAAAATAAGATAATACAAAGACAAATAAAAAGACTCAACGGAAATCTTTTGTTTTTAAACAACTTTATTTCATATCTTTAATAAGATATTTTTGTCTATCTATATTTTAAACTTAAAATATACTTTACTCTGCACATGGATAAAATATCCTTTAAAGCACAGAAACAATTTAAGTTACGTGTTAGTATTGCAGGTAAGTAAAACAGATACATATCATTCAGACCCAACCGCAATAGTGGCCCGCAGCAGTTTCCTGGTGGTGGCAAAATGCACATGTGCAGCGGCCGTGCGGCCACACACATTGTGGCCGCATACCTGAGGGGTGAATGCCGGCGGGCCAGGACCATTTTCCGGAGGGCATCGTGATATCACATATGCGTTCCTCTTTAACCCCTTATAAGCTTCCAGAGTGCACCTCATCTCTAATTCTTTCCAAGTTACTACAAATGATATGAGATCGGTAGCAGCACTACTTTCAGGATTATTACACAGAACACACATAAAGGCTGACACAGCAAATAACAGTAACACATACAAGGGATTAATTAGAAATAAGGAAGCATAATCATCATTAAGTCTAATTGTCAACTGGTTCTGTGCGGGACCATACACCTCTTTACTGCCTCCAGCAGCCCCTGGTACTGTACTGTGACCATGCGCCCTATCTCCCCCACTACTGCCACCTGTCCTGTCTCCCCCCACTACTGCCACCCGCCCTGTCTCCCCCCACTACTGCCACCGCCCTGTCTCCCCCCACTACTGCCACCCGCCCTGTCTCCCCTCAACCTGTCTTTACCCCACTACTGCCAACCTCCCTGTCTCCCCCTACTGCTCGCCACCCTGTGCCCCCCCTCTTCCACCTCAGCACTGCTTGGGGACAATATTACCCATAGACAGTGCCTCTGGCAGCCCCCGCTACAGCACTAGTGCCACCACCCTGTCTCCCCCTCTGACATCTCAGCACTGCTTGGGGATTCTTAGTACTGCTGGTAACAGTCCTTCATCTGCAGCTGGAAGTAACTGGGCAGTAAAGAGGCAGAAGCTGCTTCTGGTACCTTTGACCCTGGTCATGTAGGATTGGGAGTCAGTAAGATTATGTAATAGAGTCACCATCTTACAGGCAGCCGGTGGAGGGAGCAGAGAATGGGTGTTATATGGCAGGAACGGGCTGGTTAGGTAACAGCCTGGCTGCTGCATTCTGTACAAGCTACAAGCGGTGTAATTCTTTTGCTGGGAGACCCAGGTAGAGGACATTGCAGTAGTCTATGTGTGATGATACAAGTACATGTATGACTGTAGGTAGATCTTCTGAGGCAAATAAGTGCTGGAGTCTGGCTATGTTCCTCATATGAGGATCCAAATGTGGCAGATACCTGATGTCTAAGTGTCACTCCACCATCCAGGACACCAAGATTCCGCACATGATTAGCATTTTGTAACTCTGAACCCCCAAGTGTAAGTCTGGTTGGTAACAAAGCTGAGCTGTAGCCCTGCCCTTTGTTGGTGAGCTTCTATCATAAGGACCTGTTTCACCAGGACTGAGTCACAGCCAACTGGCATCACCCACACCTGGAGCTCAGCTAGACAACCATTTAGGATTGGTACTGGGTTCTCGGTACATGGAGTAAAAGACAGGTCATCTGTACAGCAGTGGTGGATGATGGCATGACATCTGATTATTTCACCCAGTGGTAACATGTATATTGCAAAAAGCATAGGAGATAGGATAAGAACGTTGAAGAACAACTCATGGCAATGATAGGTATACTCCAGAAGATTAAAATGGTTCGACACCTGAGTGATGTCTATTGTGCTGATTTATTTCTCAGAGTATGGAAATGGCCTCTCACCTGTGACTTCGCTGAAGTGTAACAAGTTGTGATTTCTATGTAAAACATTTCACACTCAGAACATGGAAATGGCTTTTCCCGTCTGACTTCTCTGATGTGCAAAAAGATCTAATTTCCGTGTAAAACATTTCCCACATTCTGAGCAAAAAATGGCTTCTCACCTGTGTGACTTCTCTGATGTGTAAAAAGATCTAATTTCCGTGTAAAACATTTCCCACATTCTGAGCACGAAAATGGCTTCTCACCTGTGTGACTTCTCTCATGTTTAATAAGATCTGATTTGTGTGCAAAACATTTCCCACACTCAGAACATGGAAATGGCTTCTCACCTGTGTGACTTCGCTGATGTGTAACAAGTTGTGATTTCCAGGTAAAACATTTCCCACACTCATAGCAAGAAAATGGCTTCTCGCCTATGTGACTTCTCTCATGTTTAATAAGATGCGATTTCTGGATAAAACATTTCCCACACTCATAGCAAGAAAATGGCTTCTTGCCTGTGTGACTTCTCTCATGTTTAATAAGATGTGATTTCTGGATAAAACATTTCTCACACTCCGAACAGGAATACGGCTTCTCACCTGTGTGACTTCTCTGATGTGTAACAAGAGCTGAGTTCTGTGCGAAACATTTCCCACACTCAGAACAGGAATATGGCTTCTCACCTGTGTGACTTCTCTGATGACAAACAAGATCTGGTTTCGATGAAAAACATTTCCCACACTCAGAACAGGAATACGGCTTCTCACCTGTGTGACTTCTCTGATGTCTAATAAGAACTAATTTGTATGCAAAACATTGCCCACACTCAAAACATGGAAATGGCTTCTCACCTGTGTGACTTCTCTGATGTCTAACAAGAACTGATTTCTGTGTGAAACATTTCCCACACTCAGAACATGGAAATGGCTTCTCATCTGTGTGACTTCTGTGATGTATAATAAGATCTGATTTCCGTGCAAAATATTTCCCACACTCAGGACATGGAAATGGCCTCTCACCTGTGTGACTTCTCTGATGTCTAATAAGAACTGAATTGTATGCAAAACATTTCCCACACTCAGAACACAGAAATGGCCTTTCACCTGCCTTACCGGTCAGTGGGTTAATAGGCTTTATGTTCTGTGTAAAACATTTGGCATCTATAGCACATGGAAACTCTGTATCTACTCTCAGAGCTGTAACAGATACACCAATATCAGAGTGATCAGGAGAATATTTTGCAGGATCAGGGGGACCAGCTGATAGAGCTGGATGTATAATTGGGGTAATGGGATTAGCTCCTGGAGAATCCGGTCTACTGTCATTATCTTTTATTTCACAATCCGGGGATAACATTAGATGTCCATCTGAGATATTCCTGCTGGTGTGTCCATCTGCTGGAAATAAAATACATTATGGAAATTTGACTTTTCTGTAACAATATTAATTTTTCAAAGAATAGGAGACAACTCTCTCGGACAATTAATTGTAAATGGGTGTGTATAATAAAACAACTTTTAATGAAGGCTTTATACTATTGTGTCTCAGATGATCACTGTGTCCACCCTCCTGAGAACACTCACAATAACAGATGTAATATAATAAGACTCAGATACATCTCTCTTGTACTGGTAACTAAACATGAAGTATAAATGGAGATGTAGTCACTTGCCAAGTCCTATTTCAGCACCAATGTAAAACAATGGATGGGGAATATATTGTATGAACTGGAGATTCCAGATGAACAATAACATCAGTCATATGAGCTGATGGATCAGAGAAATGTCTTCTAACGTTACTCCTGGAAGCATTGGTAAGGTAGCATTCCTTTATGTGTGTGCTCATACGCTGGTAAGCCTGTACAAGTGTTACTCACCCTTATATAAGGTATATTGCTACAGCAGAGTAGGTGTGGAACAAGGTACTTTACATGCAATACACCATATGATACCCTGTAATCATCATCTGCTAGGCTATAATCTACTTTCTCTTACGTCCTAGAGGATGCTGGGGTCCATTTAATACCATGGGGTATAGACGGGTCCTTTGGGAGCCACTGGCACTTTAAGAGTTTAATAGTGTGGGCTGGCCCCTCCCTCTATGCCCCTCCTACCAGACTCAGTTTAGAAAATGTGCCCAGAGGAGTCGGTCACAGCTAGAGGAGCTCCTAGGAGTTTTCTTAGTTTTTTATTTTCTACAGTTAGTTAGGTTACAGGAAGGCTGCTGGCAACAGTCTCCCTGCTTCCTGGGACTTGGGGGTGGGGGGTCGGGAATAGGAACCAACTTCCTGAAGAGTTAATGGTTCTCTACTCCGCTGACAGGACACTGAGCTCCTGAGGGTGCTGATCACAAGCCCATGAGGCGACTGCTCACTCCTGCAACATGGCCGCCACCCCCTAACAAAGCCAGAAGAAAGAAAAGTGGCGAGTATAGCGCCGGCGTCCCGGTTAGCGGCAGGGTATGGCGGCACAAGGGTGGGAGCGCAGCTCTGACAGGCTGCGCTCCAGGAAGGCTCAGCAACACACAGTGTAGGCGCTTTGAGGGGCGTCCTGAGCCAGCGCGGATAAACCCTACACTGGTCACGCAGCTAACAGGGGCTAATCCTCCTGTTATCACTAAAATCCTCAGGCCAGTAAAAACAATTAGTGCAGGAAGCCACTCGACATTACAAGGGGCGGGGCTTCCTCTCAGAGCGGATCCAGCACTCATCAGCGCCATTTTCTCCCTGCAGATCATAGGAACTAGGACGCTGACAGGGAGCGCTGCCCTCCCTATTAAGGTTAGTCAGCACCGGGCTTTTATCATAACTAACTACAGGGGCGCAGTGTGGCTGCTCCTTATACTCTGTGTCTCTCTGAAGGTACTCTGGGGGAAACTGTGTCTGACATTTTCCGGTGTGTGTAAGTGTGTATATCCACATTACCATGTCTAATGACTCTGTGTCCTGTGCTGCAGAGTGTGTATCTTCTCCTGAGGAGTCTATTCCATGTACTCAGGACTGCAATGTGCTGTCTCAGCCTTCTGAATCCGAACCCCCATGGGTGGATTCTTTAAGGGGAATGATATCCCAGATTTCAACAAGGATGTCACATACTGAGAAAGAGACGCAGGTTTTGAGACAATCTGTAGTGGGTTTGAAGTATTCAGCTCTCACTACTTCATCTTCATCTAAAACCCCACCTACATACCCCAAAAACGTACACTTGCCCAGATAATGCAAGCTGACACGGATACCGACTCTGATACAGGGGACGGTGATGGGGATATGCAGGGGGGGAGGGGATGCATCCATTGCTTAAGGGGTGCAGCTAATGATTGAAGCCATTAGGGATGTTTTGCATATTTCTGAGAAGGTCCAGAACAAGTAGAGGAATCTTATTTTACAGTAAATAAGAAGTCCTCGCTTACCTTCCCTGCTTCTAAGGAGTTAAACTCCTTGTTTGAAAAATCCTGGGAAAACCCAGAGAAAAAATTCCAGATCCCTAAAACTTCTCATTGCTTTCCCTTTCCCTGAAGAGAATAGAAAAGTGGGAAAACCCACCTATTGTAGACGCTTCTGTATCTAGGCTGTCTACAAAGGTGGTTTTACCTGTCCCTGGTTCAACCGCCTTAAAGGAGCTGGCTGACCGCAAGATTGAGACTACGCTCAAATCACTATACACTGCTACAGGCATGGCTTTAAGGCCCACTATTGCTTGTGCGTGGATTTCTAAAGCCATAGTAAAGTGGTCAGGCACATTACTAGAGGACTTAGATACTATGGATAGGAGTGACACTGACTTGTTTTTACGTCACATACAGGATTCTGCAGGCTTCATGGTGGAGGCCATGGAGGACATTGGCCTGCTACTTCCATGGCTGTCTCGGCACGCAGAGGACTCTGGCTACGCCAATGGACTGCGGATGCAGAATCCAAGAAAAGTGTGGAGAACCTGCCATTTACAGGTCAGGCACTATTTGGGGACGCATTGGATGCGTGGATTTCCACGGCGACTGCGAGTAAGTCGACATTTCTTCCCTCCGCAGCAGCCCTAGCTAGGAAATCTTATCCTACACTGCAGTCCTTTTGGACTGCAAAATGTAAAAAATCCAAACTCGCTCACACCTTCTTTAGAGGAGGTCAGGGAAGATCCCAAAAACCTGCACCAACAGGTTCCCAGGAACAGAAACCAGGTTCTGCTTCCTCCAAATATTCAGCATGACGATGGACCTATCAGCCTGGACATCAGGCAGGTGGGAGCGAGACTAAAAGATTTCAGTCACGTCTGGGCGTCATCATGCCTAGACCCCTGGGTGAAGGATATTGTTAACCAGGGGTACAGACTGGAGTTTCAGGAACTCCCACCTCATAGATTCTTCAAATCATGCTTACCAGCTTCGCTGACAAAAAGTGCTATCCTTCAGGAAGCCATTCAAAAATTGGTACAAACAAATGTCATTGTTCCAGTTCCACCTCACCCAAAAACCAAGGGTTATTACTCAATCCTGTTTGTGGTACCAAAACCGGGCGCTTCGGTAAGGCCTATATTGAACCTGAAGACGTTGAACCCCTACTTGAGGGTTTTCCAATTCAAGATGGAGTCTCTGAGAGCGGTGATCTCAGGTCTGGAACAGGGGGAATTCCAAGTATCCCTGGATATCAAGGATGCGTACCTTCACATTCTGATCTGGCCACTTCACCAGACCTATCTACGGTTTGCACTACAGGACTGTCACTACTAGTTCCAGATGTTGTCATTTGGCCTCTCCACAGCACCGAGGGTGTTCACCATGGTTATGGCAGAGATAATGCTCCTCCTACGCAAACAGGGAGTGAACATAATTCCATATCTGGATTAACTGCTGATAGAGGCATCTTCCAAGGAGAAGCTGTTGCAGAGTATTGCGCTCTCAACTCAACTACTCTGGGATCATGGGTGGATCCTGAACCTTCCAACGTCACATTTGGAACAGACAAGGGTACTGCCCTTCCTGGGGATGATACTCGACACGGAAGTGCAGAGGTTGTTTCTACCGGTGGAGAAAGCGTTGGTGATCCAATCAATGGTCCGGGATGTCTTGAAACCTCCCCGGGTAACGGTTCATCAGCGCATTCGCCTTCTGGGGAAGATAGTAGCCTCCTACAAGGCTCTACAATACGGAAGATTCCATGCACGGTTCTTCCAGCTGGATTTTCTGGACAAGTGGTCGGGATCACATCTTCACATGCACCAGCGGATATGCCTGTTGTCGAAAGCCAGAATTTCAGTACTCTGGTGGCTGAAAACTTCTCACCTGCTCGAGGGCCGCAGGTTTGGGATTCAGAATTGGATTCTTCTAACCATGGATGCAAGCATCAAAGGTTGGGGAGTAGTCACCCAGGGGGAAAACTTCCAAGGAAAGTGGTCAGGCCAGGAATCTGTCCTTCCAATAAACATCTGGAACAAAGGGCCATATACAATGGCCTTCTACATGAAGCTCATCTTCTGCAATATCGAGCCATTCAGGTTTAGCCGGACAATGTCACAGCGGTGTCCTACATAAACAGGCAGGGTGGAACGAAGAGCAGGGCTGCAATGTCAGAGGTAACAAGAACCCTCCTCTGGTCAGAAAGACACGTGCTGGTGCTGGCGCTGTCGGCGATCTTCATTACGAGAGTGGACAACTGGGAAGCGGACTTCCTCAGCAGACATGATCTACATACAGGAGAATGGGTCATCCACCCGGAGGTATTCACAGAGGTAACACACCGATGGGGTGTATCACAGATAGACATGATGGCCTCTCGCCTCAACAAGAAGCTTCGGAGGTACTGTTCCAGGTCACGAGACCGACAGGCAGTGGCGATAAATGCCCTTTTGACACCCCAGGTGTCTTACAGTCATTGTATGTGTTCCCTCCACTTCCACTCATCCCAAGGATTCTCAAACTAATAAAAAGATCAAGAGTTCCGGCGATCCTCATTGCTCTGGCCTGGCCAAGGCGTGCTTGGTACACGAATCTTCTGTCATTACTGCTGGAGGATCCGAGGCCTCTTCCTCTTCACGAGGACCTTCTACTGCAGAAGCCGTTTGCCTATCAAGACTAACCGCGGCTACGTTTGACGACATGGAGGTTGAACGCCAGATCTTAGCTCGGAAGGGCATTCCAAATAAGGTTATTCCTACTCTGATCCAAGCTAGGAAGGGGGTAATGTCTAAGCATTACCATCGGATTTGGAAAAAGTATGTGTCTTGTTGTGAATCCAAGAAGTTTCCTACAGTGGCGTTTCAACTGGGACATTTCCTCCTCTTTCTGCAAGCAGGTGTGGATGTTGGCCTACGCTTGGGCTCCATCCAGGTCCAGATTTCGGCATTGTCTATTTTCTTCCAGAAACAATTGTCTGCTATCCCTGAGGTTCAGACATTCTTGAAAGGAGTTCTGCACATCCAACCTCCCTTTGTGCCTCCTATGTCACCGTGGGATCTTAATGTGATGCTGCAGTTCCTGCAATCAGATTGGTTCGAACATTTACAGGAGGTGGATGTAAAGTTTCTTACTTGGAAGGCGGTCATGTTGTTGGCCTTGGCTTCTGCCAGAAGTTTGTCAGAATTGGGGGCACTGTCGCACAAGAACCGCTTCTTGATTTTCCATGAGGATAGAGCTGAGCTCATAACGCGTCAGCAATTTCTCCCTAAGGTTGTTTCGGCTTTTCATATCAACCAACCTATTGTGGTGCCAGTGGCTACTGACACCTCAATTACCTCAAAGTCCTTGGATGTTGTGCGGGCTTTGAAAATCTATGTGAAGAGAACTACTCGTCACAGGAAGTCGGACGCACTATTTGTACTTTATCATCCCAACAAGATTGGGTGTCCTGCTTCTAAGCAGACAATTTCACACTGGATCAGGTTTACTATCCAGCATGCTTATTCTACGGCAGGATTGCCAATTCCAAAATGTGTTCAGGCCCACTCTACCCGTAAAGTGAGTTCTTCCTGGGCAGCTGCCCGGGGTGTCTCAGCTATTCAGTTTTGCTGAGCAGCTACTTGGTCAGGGTCGAACACATTTGCTAAGTTTTACAAGTTCTATACTTCAGCCTCTCAAGACTTTAAGTTTGGTCAATCAGTTCTGCAGGAACCTCAGCACTCTCCCTCCTGTACTGGGAGCTTTGGTACATCTCCATGGTACTAAATGGACCCCAGCATCCTCTAGGATGTAAGAGAAAATAGGATTTTAATTACCTACTGGTTAATCCTTTTCTCGTAGTCCGTAGAGGATGTTGGGCGCCCCCGTCCTGTGCTTCGTATTACTGCATTGTTACTTGGTTCAGAATTGTTGGTTTAGCCGTTGCTGAAGTGTTCCAAGTTGGTGAGTTTGGCTTTTTTGTTATGTGTGAGCTGGTGTGAATTTCACCACTATCTGTGTATTTCCTTCTCTCGAAGTATATCCGTCTCCTCGGGCACAGTTTCTAGACTGAGTCTGGTAGGAGGGGCATAGAGGGAAACTAGCCCACACTATTAAACTCTTAAAGTGCCAGTGGCTCCCAACGGACCCGTCTATACCCCATGATACTAAATGGACCCCAGCATTCTCTACAGACTACGAGAAAATAAGATTTTACTCACCGGTAAATCTATTTCTCGTAGTCCGTAGTGGATGCTGGGACTCCGTAAGGACCATGGGGAATAGCGGCTCCGCAGGAGACTGGGCACAACTAAAGAAAGCTTTAGGACTACCTGGTGTGCACTGGCTCCTCCCACTATGACCCTCCTCCAGACCTCAGTTAGGATACCGTGCCCGGAAGAGCTGACACAATTAGGAAGGATTTTTGAATCCCGGGTAAGACTCATACCAGCCACACCAATCACACCGTACAACTCGTGATACTATACCCAGTTAACAGTATGAAATACAGTGGAGCCTCTCAACAGACGGCTCTCAACAATAACCCGTTAGTTTAACAATAACTATATACAAGTATTGCAGACAATCCGCACTTGTGATGGGCGCCCAGCATCCACTACGGACTACGAGAAATAGATTTACTGGTGAGTAAAATCTTATTTTCTCTGACGTCCTAAGTGGATGCTGGGACTCCGTAAGGACCATGGGGATTATACCAAAGCTCCCAAACGGGCGGGAGAGTGTGGATGACTCTGCAGCACCGTATGAGCAAACTCAAGGTCCTCCTTAGCCAGGCTATCAAATTTGTAGAATTTTGCAAAAGTGTTAGACCCTGACCAAGTAGCAGCTCGGCAAAGTTGTAAAGCCGAGACCCCTCGGGCAGCCGCCCAAGAAGAGCCCACCTTCCTCGTGGAATGGGCTTTTACAGATTTAGGATGCGGCAGTCCAGCCGCAGAATGCGCAAGCTGAATTGTTCTACATATCCAGCGAGCAATAGTCTGCTTCGAAGCAGGAGCACCCAGCTTGTTGGGTGCATACAGGATAAATAGCGAGTCAGTTTTCCTGACTCCAGCCGTCCTGGAAACATATATTTTCAAGGCCCTGACTACGTCCAGTAACTTGGAGTCCTCCAAGTCCCTAGTAGCCGCAGGCACCACAATAGGTTGGTTCACGTGAAAAGCTGATACCACCTTGGGGAGAAACTGGGGACGAGTCCTCAATTCTGCCCTATCCATATGGAAAATCAGATAAGGGCTTTTACATGACAAAGCCGCCAATTCTGACACACGCCTGGCCGAAGCCAAGGCCAACAGCATGACCACTTTCCACGTGAGATATTTCAAATCCACGGTCTTAAGTGGTTCAAACCAATGTGACTTTAGGAAACTCAACACCACGTTGAGATCCCAACGTGCCACTGGAGGCACAAAAGGGGCTGAATATGCAGAACTCCCTTAACAAAAGTCTGAACTTCAGGCAGTGAAGCCAGTTCTTTCTGGAAGAAAATCGACAGAGCCGAAATCTGAACCTTAATGAAACCCAATTTTAAGCCCATAGTCACTCCTGACTGTAGGAAGTGCAGAAATCAACCCAGCTGAAATTCCTCTTTTGGGGCCTTCCTGGCCTCACACCAAGCAACATATTTTCGCCATATGCGGTGATAATGTTTTGCGGTCACCTCTTTTCTAGCCTTAATCAGCATAGGAATGACTTCCCCCGGAATGCCTTTTTCCTTTAGGATCCGGTGTTCAACCGCCATGCCGTCAACGCAAGGTAAGTCTTGAAACAGACAGGGCCCCTGCTGCAGCAGGTCCTGTCTGAGCGGCAGAGGTCATTTCTTGAAGTTCTGGGTGCAAAGCCCTTCTTGGCCAATCCGGAACCACGAGTATAGTTCTTACTCTTCTCCTTCTTATTATTCTCAGTACCTTGGTATGAGAGGCAGAGGAAGGAACACATACACTGACTGGTACACCCTCTGTGTTACCAGAGCGTCCACAGCTATCGCCTGAGGGTCCCTTGACCTGGCGCAATGTCTTTTTAGCTTTTTGTGGATGTGGGACACCATCATGTCTACCTGTGGCCTATCCCAATGGTGTAAAATCATTGGAAGACTTCTGGATGAAGTCCCCACTCTCCCGGTTGGAGGTCGCTCCGGGAATGAACACTGCTGACAGTGCTAAACATGATATTGCGCCCATCGGAAAATCCTTGTGGCTTCTGCCATCGCCATCCTGCTTCTTGTACCGCCCTGTTGGTTTACATGGGCGACCGCCATGATGTTGTCTGACTGGATCAGCACCGGCTGATGTTGAAGCAGGGGTCTTGCCTGACTTAGGGCATTGTAAATGGCCCTCAGTTCCAGAATATTTGTGTGTAGGGAAGTCTCCTGACTCGACCATAGTCCTTGGAAGTTTCTTCCCTGTGTGACTGCCCCCCAGCCTCGAAGGCTGGCATCCGTGGTCACCAGGACCCAGTCCTGTATGCCGAATCTGCGACCCTCTAGAAGATGAGCACTCTGCAGCCACCACCACAGCGACACCCTGGCCCTTGGAGACAGGGTTATCAACTGATGCATCTGAAAATGCAATCTGGACCTCTTGTCCAAAGATCCCACTGGAAGATCCTTGCATCTTTCCCAGGACTCGCGTGCATTGATGCACCGACACCTGTATTTGTTTTAGGAGGTCTCTGACTAGAGATGACAACTCCTTGGCCTTCTCCTCCGGGAGAAACACTTTTTCCTGTTCTGTGTCCAGAACCATACCCAGGATCAGTAGACGCGTCGTAGGAACCAGCTGCGACTTCGGAATATTCAGAATCCAGCCGTGCTGTTGTAGCCCTTCCCGAGATAGTGCTACTCCGACCAACAACTGTTCCCTGGACCTCGCCTTTATAAGGAGATCGTCCAAGTACGGGATTACTATAACTCCCTTTTTTTGAAGGAGTATCATCATTTCGGCCATTACCTTGGTAAATACACTCGGTGCCGGGGACAGACCAACGGCAACGTCTGAAATTGGTAATGACAGTCCTGTACCACAATTTTGAGGTACTCCTGGTGAGGAGGGTAAATGGGGACATGCAGGTAAGCATCCTTGATGTCCAGTGATACCATGTAACCCCTTCATCCAGGCTTGCAATTACCGCCCTGAGCGATTCCATTTTGAACTTGAACCTTCGTATATAAGTGTTCAAGGATTTCAATTTTAGAATGGGTCTCACCGAACCGTCTGGTTTCGGTACCACAAACATTGTGGAACAGTAACCCCGACCTTGTTGAAGGAGGGGCACCTTGATTACCACCTGCTGGAAGTACAGCTTGTGAATTTCCCTCAGTACTACCTCCCCTTTCTCCGAGGGCAGCAGGCAAGACTGATTTGAGGTAACGGCGAGAGGGAGTCGCCTCGAACTCCAGCTTGTATCCCTGTGATACTACTTGCAGAACCCAGGAATCCACCTGTGAGCGAGCCCACTGGTCGCTGAAGTTCCCGAGACGCGCCCCCACCGCACCTGGCTCCACATGTGGAGCCCCAGCGTCATGCGGTGGACTCAGAGGAAGCGGGGGAAGATCTTTTATCCTGGGAACTGGCTGTCTGGTGCAGCTTTTTCCCTCTTCCCTTGTCTCTGTGCAGAAAGGAAGCGCCTTCGACCCGCTTGCTTTTCTGAAGCCGAAAGGACTGTACCTGATAATACGGTGCTTTCTTAGGCTGTGAAGAAACCTGAGGTAAAAAATTTTCTTCCCAGCAGTTGCTGTGGATACGAGGTCCCAGAGACCATCCCCAAACAATTCCTCACCCTTGTAAGGCAGAATCTCTATGTGCCTTTTAAAGTCAGCATTACCTGTCCACTGCCGGGTCCGTAATACCCTCCTGGCAGAATGGACATTACATTAATTCTGGATGCCAGCCGGAAAATATCCCTCTGTGCATCCCTCATATATAAGACGACGTCTTTAATATGCTCTTTGGTTAGCAAAATAGTATCCCTGTCCTGACAGGGTAACAGACCACGCTGCAGCAGCACTATCCATGCTGAGGCAATTGCAGGTCTAAGTATAGTACCTGAGTGTGTATATACAGACTTCAGTATAGCCTCCTGCTTTTTATCAGCAGGCTCCTTCAAAGTGGCCGTATCCTAAGACGGCAGTGCCACCTTTTTTGACAAACGTGCGAGCGCCTTATCCTAGGGGATATCTCCCAACGTGACCTATCCTCTGGCGGGAAAGGGTACGCCATCAGTAACTTTTTAGGAATTACCAGTTTCTTATCGGTGGAACCCACGCTTCTTCACACACTTCATTCACTCATCTGATGGGGGAACAAAACACTGCCTGCTTTTTCTCCCCAAACATAAAAACCCTTTTGTTTTAGTGGTACTTGGGTTAATGTCAGAGTGTAACACATTTTTCATTGCCGAGATCATGCTACGGATGTTCCTAGTGGATTGTGTATATGGGGGTAATTCCAAGTTGATCGCAGCAGGAAACTTTTTAGCAGTTGGGCAAAACCATGTGCACTGCAGGGGGGGGGGGGGGGCAGATATAACATTTGCAGAGAGAGTTAGATTTGGGTGGGTTATTTTGTTTCTGTGCAGGGTAAATAATGCCTGCTTTATTTTGACACTGCAATTTAGATTGCAGATTGAACACACCACACTCAAAACTATCTCTCTCTGCACATGTTATATCTGCCTCCCCTGCAGTGCACATGGTTTTGCCCAACTGCTAAAAAATTTCCTGCTGCGATCAACTTGGAATTACCCCCATGCCTCAACCTCGTCGACACTGGAGTCAGACTCCGTGTCGACATCTGTGTCTGCCATCTGAGGTAGCGGGCGTTTTTGAGCCCCTGATGACCTTTGAGACGCCTGGGCAGGCACGAGCTGAGAAGCCGGCTGTCCCACAGCTGTTACATCATCCAGCCTTTTATGTAAGGAGTTGACACTGTCGGTTAATACCTTCCACCTATCCATCTACTCTGGTGTCGGCCCCACAGGGTGCGACATCACATTTATCGGCATCTGCTCCGCCTCCACATAACCTTCCTCCTCAAACATGTTGACACAGCCGTACCGACACACCGCACACACACAGGGAATGCTCTGACTGAGGACAGGACCCCACAAAGTCCTTTGGGGAGACAGAGAGAGAGAGGATGCCAGCACACACCAGAGCGCTATATAATGCAGGGATTAACACTATAACTGAGTGATTTTCCCCAATAGCTGCTTGTATACACAATATTGCGCCTAAATTTAGTGCCCCCCCTCTCTTTTTAACCCTTTGAGCCTGAAAACTACATGGGAGAGCCTGGGGAGCTGTCTTCCAGCTGCACTGTGAAGAGAAAATGGCGCCAGTGTGCTGAGGGAGATAGCCCCGCCCCTTTTTCGGCGGACTTCTCCCGCTTTTTTATGGATCTCTGGCAGGGGTATTTTACACATATATAGCCTCTAGGACAGTGGTTGCCAACGTGTGGCTCTTGAGCCACATGCGGCTCTTTCTTCATTCAAATGTGTTTCCCAACACTCAAGTCATGTGACCACAAGAGATCTGTAAACCGCTGCACTCCAGCCAGACATGCAGCAGCACTATGTAGACTGAGAACTGAGGGAGCCAAATACACATGGGGGAGCTGGCTGGAGTGACACAGGCGGGTGCTGGCTGGAGTGACACAGGCGGGTGCTGGCTGGAGTGACACAGGCGGGTGCTGGCTGGAGTAACACAGGCGGGTGCTGGCTGGAGTGACACAGGCGGGTGCTAGCTGGAGTGACACAGGCGGGTGCTGGTTGGAGTGACACAGGCGGGGGCTAGCTGGAATGTCAGGCGGGTGCTGGCTGGAATGACAGGCGGGTGCTGGCTGGAGTGACACAGGCGGGTGCTGGCTGGAGTGACACAGGCGGGTGCTGGTTGGAGTGACACAGGAGGGTGCTGGCTGGAGTGACACAGGCGGGTGCTGGCTGGAATGACAGGCGGGTGCTGGCTGGAGTGACACAGGCGGGTGCTGGCTGGAGTGACACAGGCGGGTGCTGGCTGGAGTGACACAGGCGGGTGCTGGCTGGAGTAACACAGGCGGGTGCTGGCTGGAGTGACACAGGAGGGTGCTGGCTGGAGTGACACAGGCGGGTGCTGGCTGGAATGACAGGCGAGTGCTGGCTGGAGTGACACAGGCGGGTGCTGGCTGGAGTGACACAGGCGGGTGCTGGCTGGAGTGACACAGGCGGGTGTTGGTTGGAGTGACACAGGAGGGTGCTGGCTGGAGTGACACAGGCGGGTGCTGGCTGGAATGACAGGCGGGTGCTGGCTGGAGTGACACAGGCGGGTGCTGGCTGGAGTGACACAGGCGGGTGCTGGCTGGAGTGACATAGGCGGGTGCTGGCTGGAGTGACACAGGCGGGTGCTGGCTGGAGTGACATAGGCGGGTGCTGGCTGGAGTGACACAGGCGGGTGCTGGTTGGAGTGACACAGGCGGGGGCTAGCTGGAATGACAGGCGGGTGCTGGCTGGAGTGACACAGGCGGGTGCTGGCTGGAGTGACACAGGCGGGTGCTGGCTGGAGTGACACAGGCGGGTGCTGGTTGGAGTGACACAGGCGGGGGCTAGCTGGAATGACAGGCGGGTGCTGGCTGGAATGACAGGCGGGTGCTGGCTGGAGTGATACAGGAGGGTGCTGGCTGGAGTGACACAGGCGGGTGCTGGCTGGAATGACAGGCGGGTGCTGGCTGGAGTGACACAGGCGGGTGCTGGCTGGAATGACAGGCGGGTGCTGGCTGGAGTGACACAGGCGGGTGCTGGCTGGAATGACAGGCGGGTGCTGGCTGGAGTGACACAGGCGGGTGCTGGCTGGAGTGACACAGACGGGTGCTGGTTGGAGTGACACAGGAGGGTGCTGGCTGGAGTGACACAGGCGGGTGCTGGCTGGAATGACAGGCGGGTGCTGGCTGGAGTGACACAGGCGGGTGCTGGCTGGAGTGACACAGGCGGGTGCTGGCTGGAGTGACACAGGCGGGTGCTGGCTGGAATGACAGGCGGGTGCTGGCTGGAGTGACACAGGCGGGTGCTGGCTGGAGTGACACAGGCGGGTGCTGGCTGGAGTGACACAGGCGGGTGCTGGCTGGAGTGACACAGGCGGGTGCTGGCTGGAGTGACACATGGGGAACTGAAGTGTATTATGTGAATCTAGCTTTTCAATATATTTTATGCGGATCTGGCCTTTTCAATTATTTGATGTAGAAGTGGCTTTTTCATTGTATTTTATACCAGTGGCGTGGCCTAGCAGGCACAAGGTCACACCCCATTTTTGCAAGTGCGCCTTCGGCACGAAGTCGGCTCTTTGATATACCTAACAAGATTTCTTGGCTCTTTGTCTCTGACTGGTTGGCCACCCCTGCTCTAGGACTATATATTGTGTAGATTTGCCAGCCAAGGTGTTTAATATTGCTGCTCAGGGCGCACCCCCCCCCCCCAGCGCCCTGTACCCTCAGTGACCGGTGTGTGAAGTGTGTATGAGGAGCAATGGCGCACAGCTGCAGTGCTGTGCGCTACCTTGGTGAAGACCGAAGTCTTCTGCCGCCGATTTTCCGGACTGTCTTCTTGCTTCTGGCTCTGTAAGGGGGACGGCGGCGCGGCTCAGGGAACGGACTCCGAGGCTGGGCCTGTGTTCGATCCCTCTGGAGCTAACGGTGTCCAGTAGCCTAATAAGCCCAAGCTAGCTGCAAGCAGGTAGGTTCGCTTCTTCTACCCTTAGTCCCTCGTTGCAGTGAGCCTGTTGCCAGCAGATCTCACTGAAAATAAAAAACCTAAATATGACTTTCTTTTCTAGGAGCTCAGGAGAGCCTCTAGTGTGCATCCAGCTCAGCCGGGCACAAGATTCTAACTAAGGTCTGGAGGAGGGTCATAGTGGGAGGAGCCAGTGCACACCAGGTAGTCATAAAGCTTTCTTTAGTTGTGCCCAGTCTCCTGCGGAGCCGCTATTCCCCATGGTCCTTACGGAGTCCCAGCATCCACTTAGGACGTCAGAGAAAAGGATTTACCGGTAGGTAATTAAATCCTATTTTTACACCCCCATCATCAGTGTCTTACCTCTATTCTCTCAATAGTAATAAGGATGATGGTGTGCGCAGTAAGTATGATACAGAGAATTATATATCAGGATCTATACAGCTGCCGCCATACTTCTGCTTCTCATACTTGTGCTACTGGCAGCAGTGAACATCTGAGTGAGAGTGCAGGGAAGACAGCTGAGTCTGATGAGACAGAGATTGGATCTGCATTTGCAGGGATGTACCACACCTGTCACCCCTGTTAGTATATAAAATAATAAATAAGAGGGGCGTGGTCCATCCAGACGTGGTTTCTGGAGCTCTCCTCACTAAGTGGCTATTTATCTACCCTACCTGATAGCTCTCAGCCGCCGCTGGGACCAAGACCCAATTTATTAAGTCCCCCACTCCTACTGCCCTAAAGCTTCTCGCTCCACTCACTCCGGGCACCGTTCACTGCCGCAGCCTAATGACGCCTATAAAGCCATGGGCTGTATTCTGGGGCTATGTGCGCCCAGTCTTTCCTGCACGCTCCAGACACCTGACTTGAAGGCACTTTTGGCTCAGGTGGGAGTACTTGCTCTCCAGATAACACAGGTGCGTAGCTTCCGCTACTGCTGGGGACAGAACGGGATGCCCACAGTAACCGGAGCCCAGCGGTGATATTAGGAAGTGAGATGGCTGCCATTTTGGATCCTGGTGCCCGGCCATCGCATGCTCTGTCTTCTGCCTTCAATAAGGTTTAATATAAATAAGTGTCCTGACAGCTGGATCGGGGTCACTACACTAAATTGCAGCATTTGCCTGGAGGTGAAACTACCTTCTATTTATATGGTACCACTATAATCTACTTCCTCTCAGTCTACATGCAGAGCCCTATATCAAGTATCGTCTGAGTACAGCTCATTACACTCTGATTACAACCTCACAGTATATTATTTTGTGGATTTATTCACTGAATATATTTTGCCATTTGTGTCTCTCTGTGTTGAGTACTTCACGTCTGTGATCACGGTGACCTCTAGTGGAATTTCTCGGTCATTACTGGGTTATTTGAGTTGCATTACATCAGGTTTACTTGAAACTTTGGCTCGGATACCCCCGTCACCCCGACTGAGAATGTCATTTTGAACTGACTCATCTTGATGTAACCTCCTGACAGCGTACCATTTATAGATCATTAGTATTTTCCTATCTCTGAGAGGTCAGTCTCTTTGTAGCCGGCTTACCATGCCTCCAAAAAAGGTTAATAGGTAACAAATTGGCCCCACCTGTCCATCTCTTTGGTACCTCAAATTCAGGTGGTCCTTCTGAGACCACTACAACATCATCTGCTTCTTCTTGTCAGGCGCACAGCCCAGCTGTAATGGCAGAAGACGTCTTCAGACACTCTAGATGATCCTGTTACTCTACGCTCTATACATTCTATGTTACCTGCATTTAAGGACTGAAATAACCTCAGAACTTAACTCTAATATTCAAGCTTTGAAGTCCGATATCAGTGAGATTGGCACTCATACAGACTGAGATGAAAGAGATTGTTGTGTCTCACAAAGATATGATTTCAGCACATGACACCCTTCAGGAAGACATGGGCCAGTATTTACTAATAATCCGAGTTTGCCCAATTTGTGTTTTTTTTTTCTTCAAAGTCTCAATCCGGGAATTCACTAAGCACAAATCTCGGCAGTGTCTGGTCTATTCGTAATTGTTTGATTGGCAAAGTTATGAATTACGAATGAATAGACCATCAGTCAAACGCGGCTGTTATTTCATACAATACGGGCATTCACTATTCATTCGGATCTGGGTGTTAGTCTCTGAGTGGTCTATTTTTTTGTGAATCGCTCTGTCCATGAGCCAGGGGGACGTGCTGCATATACATTGCCTCAGATTGCTCATTCCTTCTAAAATTATTAGGAGTCCCTCTATAATCTTAGAAAGGATGAAACCCCTCAGGCCGCCTCTGATCTGATTGATACAGAGATACCTGGCGGAAGTTGAATTTCCAAAACTTCCTGAGTCAGACCTGGATGCTCTGGAACAACCCTTTACCATAGAAGAGCTGGAAACAGCCTTGGCGGCTACACCAACTGGGAAGAGTCCGGGCCCGGATGGTTTCCCAGTCGGATACTATAAAGCCTTTAACTAATCCCTGTTGCCCCTCTTCTTGAAGGCGTGCAATTCCATCTCTGCCGAGAAAGGCTTTTCTCCGCAGACCTTGGAAGCACATATAACTGTAATCCCAAAAGAGGGTAAGGACCCCACCCAGTGCTCGAGCTACCGACTTATTTCCCTCCTCAATTGAGACATTAAACTCTTTGCAAAATTGCTTGCGGGCCATTTGGGCCGCCTTCTCCCGCTGGTGGTTCATGTAGTTGTAGTGTCAGTGAGGCTGCACACGGCAGAGATACAATGTAGCGCCTATGCGCTGCATTGTATCCAATGGTGGGAACTTTGCGGTCAGCGGTTGACTGAAAGTAACCTCACGGCTGACCGCAAAGTTCCCAGCATTGGATACAATGGAGCGCATAGGCGCTACATTGTATCTCTGCCGTGTGCTGCCTGACAGACATTACAGGAGCACACAGCCAATCAGGAGAGTGTCACGACGTGGTGCTTCCTGATTGGCTGAAGGAACCCTCTTTGACAGGAGTCAGGGGGGGTCCTGGCACTCAGGGAAAGGGGTCCCATGTGTAAACATGGGGCCCCTTACAGTGCGTGGTCGGGTTTCCGTTTTTTTGTTTTGCCAAGTACGTGGATTATACAAAGAACAGAGGCTACACTGGATTATGTGAGTATAATTTTTTCACAGGTCCCCCAAGGATTCTACATGGAGAAGAGGGCCGAGCCTCATGTGAACATAGGTAAGTATGTATGTTTGGAGGTGTGCATGTATGTAATAAACTTATACTGTCATGGTGTGTGTGTCCTGTTTTTTGTTGGGTATTTTTTTAGTAGTAGTACTACAGGTACCAGCGGGCCCAGTTTTGGTACTTGTGGTTCTCCAAGTACCAGCTTGCGGGGGAGGCTTGCTGGGACTTGTAGTACTGCTACTAAAAACAGTATAATTTTTTACACAAGGCTATCAGCCCCCCATCCGCCGTCCTTGGATGGGGGGGGGGGGACAGCCTCGGGCTTCACCCCTGGTCCTTGGGTGGCTGGAGGGGGGGGGAACCCCTTGATTTAAGGCGTTCCCACTCCTCCTGGGTAACCCGGCCAGGGGTGACTAGTTGGGTATGTAATACCAGGGCCGCCGGGACCACAATAAAAGTGTCCCCCGGCTGTGGCATTATGTACCTGGCTAGTGGAGCCCGGTGCTGGTTTAAAAAAAATACGGGGGACCCCTACGCTTTTTGCCACCCATATTTTTTGAACCAGGACCAGGCGCAGAGCCCGGTGCTGGTTGATGAAATATGAGGGAACCCCAGTCATTTTCCCCCCCATATTTTGTCAACCAGGACCGGCTAAAAGAGCCCGAGGCTGGTTGTGCTTAGGAGGGGGGACCCCACGCAATTTTTTTAGGAATTTTTAACACTTTAAACACTTTTAAAGGTACACAATGAAGCCCTGCACGGATCTCACAGATCCGGCCGGGATTCCTTGTGTTTTGTCAGACAGTGTTTTACTCATCATTCCCGTAAAACACTGCCTGACATTCCGAATCACATCGACATCGGAAAATACGAATTTGTAAAAGTCGGCAGCTTAGTGAATGACCGTATCAGGATTCAAAAAGTTGCAGTAAAATGCACCCGATACCATTCGAGATCAAACACCCTTAAAAATGGCAAAAACATGAATCTTTGTAAATATACCCCATGGTCTCTATTTGTGATAAAGTCATTGATTTAGAAGACTGGTCTCGGAGAAATAATATCAGAATAATGGGCGTTCCGTATTCGGTTACAAATGCTGAGCTTTATGATTATGCCACGGTCCTATTTTCAGAAAATTCCACCGAAGGCTTCTGACGAGGACCTTCTTATTAATAGGATCCATAGACTCCCACAGTCCAAACAGGCCCCTATCCAAGCACTAAGGGAAACTCTGCTCAGGGTCCACTTTTCTGCTGCGGGGTACACTGGGCTCCACAAGGATTGGACAATGGGGTGTAGAGTAGGATCTTGATCCGAAGCACCAACAGGCTCAAAGCTTTGACTGTTCCCGGAATGCACAGCTCCGCCTCCTCTATAACCCCGCCCCTCTGCACAGGAGCTCAGTTTGTAAGTTGGTGCTGCAGATAGCAGGCACTGAACAGAGGGGCTGCTCTGAGCAGCCCTGAGAAGTGCTTTTGTGAAGAAAAGTGAAGACTTCAAGGGCTGCAGCAGTGTCTGGATGTCAGGAGACATTTTCTGCTGCAGCTCCATCACTCCCCAGCGGCGCTGTACACTCCCGCGTCCTGGTTACCGGGTACCTACAGCAGGAGGCTCCAGTTTTCTTCTGGTCAGTCACACACGGCTGGGGCTCTCCGGGATCGCGCTTCGGGAGGTGGTAAGTGGGTCCCGTTCTTTATCCCGATCCAGTGCGCTCCGTGGGAGGCGGACCGCGCGCGCTGGCGGTGGACACTGTGGCAGTACAGGCGATCCCACTAGATCACCAGGGCATGGGTGCAGGGCAGGTTTTCCCTTAAAACCTTTTTATTAGTAGCCCGCAGTACCCGGTGGTTTTGCCAGCAGAGGGGATAAGGCTTGGACCTGAAGCCCCTACCCCAGGGCGCCATTTGCAGTAAATGTTCCCGCCCTGGAGCTGTATATCTGTCTCTCCCTCACTCCCTGTCAGTGTCTGAGCGCCATTTCTCTCAGCTACACTGTTCCTGGGACTGCTTGGGCAAATCCTCCTATGTAAAGCCGCCTGATAGTCAGTGCTGTGACTTTACAAGACACTTAAGTATTCTACCTGCCTTTTTAGACAGTGATAGTTAAGAAAAATTGCATTTAGTCAGGGTTATTTAGTACAAGTATCCTGTGATATACATCCAGCCTTTACTGTGCAGTGTTATATCTATTGATTACATAGCTATATATATCAGCTAGTCCAGTGCAGTATTATTGTCAGTAATAACCTCTGCATTGTACAGACTGTGACTATATGTGTGTGCATTGTCCTGCTGGGTGACTTCCATTTTGTGTCTCTCACTCAGCTTGCTGTCCCTATATTCTATAACCTGTGGGTGCTGGGTGCGTCAGGTTATCATAGTGTAATATAAGATATTCACAATATATACATTTGTTGTATTTTCTCTGTGATTCTAGTCACCGTTGTTACCTTGTACTGCACGTTATATAACATGTCTGCTGATGAGGGTAACGGTTCTGTGGCGGAACACGCTGCCAGTTGTGCTGATGCCGCAGATACCTTTGAGGAAAACATAGCAGCCGAGGGCTCTGGTTCTGGGGGTTCCTTGCCCCCCAGTGTTACTGTGGCAACGGGGGTACACAATGATCCGCCGTGGGCTACATTCTCCACATTGCAGTCTATGCTAGTTACTAAATGAATGCCCCCTATGGGTCCTCCTATGCCGGTAAAACCATATATGATCCCTGCAGCTAATTCTCCGTGGGCAGATACCTTGTCCACGCAGTTACAGAAATTGAACCAGTCACTGACTACTAAGTCTGTCCCTCGCCCGCCTAAGACTAAGGGGTCTTCTAAGCGGGCCATTACTTCCTCACAATCCACTGCTGTCCCTGACACCTCGTCTGATGAAGATGGCGTTTACACAGACCCCACTGAATCTGATAATACTGCTTGTTATACTGGCTCACAAGTGGATGTTCCTGATCTCTCGGAGGCCATTAGAGTAATTTTACAGATTACAGATGATCTCGAGCCATCTGTCCCTCCTAAGAAACCAGATAGATTCAAGCGTCGATCACCTGGTTGATATACGTCAGGAATCCTGGGAGAACCCAGGAAATAAGTTTGTACCTCACAAGAAGCTTCTTGCTCGCTATTCCCTCGCTCAAGAGCTGACTAAAAATTGGGAGAACCCTCCTCCAGTGGACTCACATGTGACGCGGATGGTGGTCTCCTCAGCTCTACCGGTCACTACCGTCACGTCTCTTAAGGAGCCTACGGATAAACGTGTGGAGGGTTGTCTAAAAGCGATTAACACCCTCACGGGTGCTGCACAGCGGCCCACTATTGCAGCAACATGGGCTGCAGAAGCTATTATTGCGTGGGCCCAGGAGCTGGAAGCTGAAATCTCTTCTGACCATGCTAGACAATGCTTGTCGTATATTGTCACAGCTTCTCTGTATATTAAAGAGGCGGCTTCTGATGCCGGCATTCTGGCAGCCAAGGCTTCTACTACGTCTGTCCTGGCGTGCCGGATTTGTGGCTGAGATCTTGTCTGTGGATCTGGATTCTAGAAAAACCATGCAGGTACTCCCTTTCAAGGGAGATATCCTATTCGGAGAGGACTTACACAAGATAGTGGCTGAGTTGGCTACTGCCAAAAACTGCGTGTCTGCCTAGTACTGCTCTTTCTGTGCCGAAGGCTAAGAGTACTTCATATCATCCCTTCTGTCCTTCAGGTATAGCAAAAGGTCAGGCGTACCACAAGCAGGCCCGCACTTACAAACCCGGTAAGCCAAAGCCCAAAAGAGCCTGGGCTGCCCGTCAGCCAGCTTCCAAGACTGATAAGCCTGCCGCATGACGGGGCAGGCCTCCCTCTGGGGGATCCCAGGGTGGGGGGCTGGCTTCTAGGGTATACCAGGGAGTGGTTGAGGACCACTTCAGATGCCTGGGTACAGGAAGTCGTTACTCATGGTTACGCCATAGCCTTCAAAAACCGCTCCCCTCATCGATTTTGCCTGACAGACGTCCCTTCGGACCAAGTAAAGGCAAAGACCCTACATTCGGTGGTAGAGACCCTCCTGGACTCAGGAGTCGTAGTACAGGTGCCTCTTGCTCAGAGAGGTCAGGGGTACTATTCTCCGCTATTCCTAGTTCCGAAACCGAATGGGTCCTCTCGGCCCATTCTCAACCTCAAGTCCCTGAACAAGTTTGTGAGAGTCTCCAAGTTCCGTATGGAAACACTTCGCTCTATAGTTCTGGCCTTGGAGCCTGGGGATTATATGGTTTCCCTGGATATACAGGATGCTTACCTGTATGTTCCTATAGCAGTGTCACATCAACAATACCCGAGGTTTGCGGTTGGCAACCTCCACTACCAGTTTCGGGCATTACCCTTTGGTTCAACAACGGCTCCACGAGTCTTCACCAAGGTTATGGTGGCCATGACGGCGGTACTTCGTCGTCAAGGGGTCAGGATCCTACCGTATCTAGACGACCTGTTGATCCTGGCAAATTCCCCAGACATTCTCCTACGTCACCTAGATTTGACGATCCGGTTTCTACAAGCTCACGGGTGGCTCATCAACTGGAAGAAATCCTCCCTGATCCCTGCTCAGTGCATCTGGGAGTGCTATTGGACACTCACAACCAGCGGTTGTTCGTGTCTCAGGAGAAGGTCCTGAAACTTCAGGACAGGATTCGTTGCTTCCTCTCTCATCCGCAATTGTCGATTCATTCGGCAATGCAGGTGTTGGGCCTCATGGTGTCAGCATTCGACATGGTGGAGTCTGCTCAGTTCCATTCTCGCCCCCTCCAGAGGCTGATTCTGGCCAAGTGGGACGGCCTGCCTCACTGGATCAGATCTCACATGATCTCCTTGACTCCGGATGTCTGTCTGTCGCAGCAGAAAACGAGATTTATGGTAAGAACTTACCTTTGTTAAATCTCTCTGCGAGGTACACTGGGCTCCACAAGGCGCCCACCCTGACGCACTTAGCTTCTTTGGGTTGGTATGGCATTAGCCGCTGACACTTCTCCTGTCGTGAGAGTGTGGTGTATGTGGCTACTAAATGTTGTCGTCTCTTATCCTGCTACTGCATTGGGCTGGTTAACTGAAAACTAAGCTCCTGTGTGGAGGGGCGGGGTTATAGAGGAGGCGGCGCTGTGCATCTTGGGAACAGTCAAGCTTTGAGCCTGTTGGTGCTTCGGATCAAGATCCTACTCTACACCCCATTGTCCAATCCTTGTGGATCCCAGTGTACCTCGCAGAAAGAGATTTAACAAAGGTAAGTTCTTACCATAAATCTCGTTTTTTCATATTAAAGAATGCATTCACCAGGCTGCTTTGCCTTCCTCATCCACAGTGCCTGATAATCTGCAGATATTTCCTGATATTTCTCGGGAGACGCTGGCCAAAAGGCATCTATTCCACCCAAGGAAATGTACAATACAAATGGGTATTTCCTACTAAGGTTATTGTAATGCGAAACGGCGCCTTCGCAGTGATACCTTCAACCGAGGATGGCCCTGCTATTCTGAAAACATAGGATATTAATACCTACCGGTAAATCCTTTTCTCGTAGTCTGTAGGGGATACTGGGATGGTCTTAGTACCATGGGGTATAGATGGGGTTCATTGGAGACTGGCACTTTAAAACTTCTTCAGAGAGTATGCTGGCTCCCCCCCTCTATGCCCCTCCTGTAGACTCTTTCTAGGAAAACGGTGCCCAAGGAGATGGACATACTTTGAAAGGAGGAAAAGAGACAAGAAAGTGGTGAGAGAACGAACCAGCACACAACATAACAAGAGGATAGCAACACTAACCACAACTTGAAAATAGGGACAGCAAAAGCAGACCAAAAATACAACACACAAGAATAACTCTTGCTGGAAAATATCAAAGCACAGAGGCGGGCGCCCAGTATCCCCTATGGACTATGAAAAAAAGGGTTTACCGGTAGGTATTAAAATCCTATTTAAGCCGCCAAAGAGTGAGCCTGTTGGATCGTAAGCCTGATCCAACATGCAATAGACTGCTTCGAAGGAGGACAACCAATCTTTGAAGCATCATAGAGAACAAAAAGCAAGTCTGATTTTCTGAGACGAGCTGGCCTCTTGACATAAATCTCCAAAGCCCGAACCACGTCCAAGGACATTGGTGTAACAGACGTCCCAGTGACAACCAGAACCACCATCGGCCAATTGATATGAAATGCTGATAGCACCTTAGGCAAGAATGTCTAGCGAGTTTTGAGCACAGCTCTAACCTCATGAAACACCAGAGAAGGACTCTTACAGCATAAGGCCCCTAATTCCAAAACACGCCTCACCGAGGCCAATGCCAATAACATGATATCAAAAGAAACCAAGAAAATAAAAATAGCAGCGCTAATGGAAATATTAGATAGTAATTCTAATACGAAGGATTGAGTGAAAAACGTTCGTTAATTTAATAAAACATAAATTTAGGCCTCAATAAAAATTGGATACACGATCCAAACATAACAATTTAAAACAATGAGAAATGATAAAATTAACATGTATGGGTCAATTGAATTGTAGCTGCCCGTCGCATTAATATCCGTTCCTATTAATAAAACTGGAATATATAGCAGATAAAAATAGACTGACAATGCAGTCACACCAGTACACATTACCCGAAGACCGCTAGAGGTGTAGTCCCTTAAGAGTGTCTCTGATATTTTTACTCAAAACCAGCCAGGTTTGGGGTCCTCATTTAGTGCGGTGTCTTCCTCATAGAGATGGGTGTAAATAGTGTTCCTGGTTGTTGGATATTTGTCCCGTTTTTTCTGCAGATGGCAAAGTCCAGTTTGGTCCGGATATGTTACGGCAGCAGCAAATGTCACGATTGACTACCCAGGTAGCCTCCTCCTGACGCGTTTCGCTGCGAGCAATGCAGCTTTTTCAAAGGTCCTTGGATCGTGTATCCAATTTTTATTGAGGCCTAAATTTATGTTTTATTAAATTAACAAACGTTTTTCACTCAATCCTTCGTATTAGAATTACTATCTAATATTTCCATTAGCGCTGCTATTTTTATTTTCTTGGTTTCTTTTGATATATGGTTGGGGTGTGACTACCTCCAAGTTGTTATAGCAGCAGCATTAGAGACACAGCACCTGAAAGCGCCCGATCTTCCATTTGCTTGGTAGATTTCTTTCCAATAACATGATAGCCTGCCATGTCAAATACTCCATGTCCACCTTGTGGAAAGGTTCAATCAAACCGATTGGAGAAAGGCCAGAACCAAATTGAGAACTCACGGCGCTGTGGGAGGCACAAAGGGTAGTCGAATATAAAGGACACCTGTCAAGAACATCTGGACCACTGGGAGAACAGTTATTTGAGAGACAAAGATTGGAAACCGCACTGGTCTTATGGTGTATATGTATAATGATAGTTATCTGTAAATACTGATAATAGAATTTAGGGTTCAAATCCTTATTTCGGGGAGCAGATACATACGGTAACACATTCCTTTTTGTTTAAAAAGACTACCCATCAGTGGTGCTCCCCCGAGTCAGTTAAACATGATGTAAACTTTTGAAAAGAAAAAAGAAGACTCTTTTTGGGAAGCACTCATATACAGATAATATTGTACGACTCAATGTCAAAAAATAGCTAGCTAAAATACAACATTTTTATTAATTCTCATTAAAAGTGATTATTGGGGAGTTCAAATTGGCGCCAGTATATGTTTAAATAGTGACATTGCGAAAATATGGGGAATGATGTACAGAATACAAGGTACCAATACCTAATTCTGGCCGAGATGGGTATATCCAGCTGTGGATCAGTCTGTGATTATAAGTTGCTCATTTGTTGGAAATATGACCGTCATTTGTAAACTGCTATATATCCCAATTGGGAATTTTGATCCTAGCAGATGATTGAATCATAGGTCATAACCGAGACATAAGATAGTGCTCTATTAATAGTGACAGGTGGGCGGCAAATATTTGCAGTACCAGGGTGTTCCTTAGTAGTCTCCTATCCAAGTACTTAACCCGGCCCTCCACTGCTTGGCTTCCAAGATCAGATGAGATTGGGCATCTCCAGCGGGGTATGACCGCAGACCTTATGCTCACCCTTGTCACGCTGTGTCCAAAATTGGGCACAGATAAGAGCCAATTATTATTGTCGTATGAGCCACAAGTTTGAGAGAAACACAGCTGGTTTGATGTGAAAAGAAGGGGGGGATTTCTTATCACAGATGATAAGGTATACTCAAAGATTAAATACCCATCTAAATTGTCAGGGCTTAAGTAGTCGCAGTATACGTAGGGAAAGACCTCTATGTTGCATAATTATCACATGCATATAAATCTGACATTGAATAAATGATATTATTATAATCATGCAAAAGAAGGGAACCTCCAAATTTGGTCTCCAAAGCCACAGATTGCATGCGTAGTTACACTATAAATTCTGAAAATCACCTGAGCAATGAAAAATACAATTCTCAAAAACCAACAGCGAGTTAATATCAACTGAGTTGACACAGTATGTATTCATATGCAGTGTAAAGGAGAAGAGAGAAGGCGTTTTTGTTTTTGTTTTAAGTGGGGTCCAAGGTTTAACAGATGTATCCACATCTGCTTTTTTGATAAAGATATGGACCCCAAAGCAGTTTAGTACTTATTCCTTTACTGTTGATAATTAATGTCACTCAATATAGTATAGCAGTCTGTGTAACATATAGGTAGGATTTTAATAAATACCTGTCCATGCGCTGATGCATAAATAATAAGTATCCAAACCTGATATACAATTTTTTGGTTTAGATCCTACTTGTATGGAGAGGGAGATCCTGATGTCTGAAAGGTGCCGGCCGCGTCCGCCCGCGTCTGCCCACGTTGGGCTTGTTGCCGGGCTCCGGCCGCACTGTGCTTCCTGTTGTTCTGGTTCCCTAGGCGACGGACTTAGCCGAGAGCGGCTCGTTGCGGTCACGTGTACGCACCACGTGACCGTGAGGATGTAGTCTCCTGACGTACGTTTCGCATGAAGCTTGGTCACAGGGCGTCAGTAGGTTCTAGCCTATTGGTTTGTCCTTATATTGGTGATACTGTGTGCTGATTGACTCTAAGCAATAGATTGATAGGTAATTTGGCCTATCATAGTCAGTATCGTATTTGCAGGTTCCCATTGGATGGTGTGTCCTGATTGACAGTTAGAGGGACCATTGAGCAATAAGATGAGCGATCATATGGTTATTTTAATTATTTAAAAAAAGAGCTGATAAGATTAATTCTTTTGGTTGATATTTGCAGAGGATAAGGATATAGTGATAGTATCATTTGTGGAACAGTTAATTACAGTATAAAAACTTTGAAAAGTGGAAGACACAGATTGTTAAAAGCATGCACAGCACTTAATGTGCCTGTGCCAGTATTAGAGTAATTATATACATAATAAGAGGGAAATACAAATACAATTTTTATAAAAGGTTATTTTCTTATATATATATAAATATATGAATTTAAAATTAGGGTATAGATATAGTAAAGTTGGTGAATAAGTGATCGTGACTGCTGAAACCTAAAAGTGTCAAATTATTTATTATGATAATAATATGCAATTGTGTTTAAAAAAGCCCGGCAACAAGCCCAACGTGGGCAGACGCGGGCGGACGCGGCCAGCACCTTTCAGACATCAGGATCTCCCTCTCCATACAAGTAGGATCTAAACCAAAAAAATTGTATATCAGGTTTGGATACTTATTATTTATGCATCAGCGCATGGACAGGTATTTATTAAAATCCTACCTATATGTTACACAGACTGCTATACTATATTGAGTGACATTAATTATCAACAGTAAAGGAATAAGTACTAAACTGCTTTGGGGTCCATATCTTTATCAAAAAAGCAGATGTGGATACATCTGTTAAACCTTGGACCCCACTTAAAACAAAAACAAAAACGCCTTCTCTCTTCTCCTTTACACTGCATATGAATACATACTGTGTCAACTCAGTTGATATTAACTCGCTGTTGGTTTTTGAGAATTGTATTTTTCATTGCTCAGGTGATTTTCAGAATTTATAGTGTAACTACGCATGCAATCTGTGGCTTTGGAGACCAAATTTGGAGGTTCCCTTCTTTTGCATGATTATAATAATATCATTTATTCAATGTCAGATTTATATGCATGTGATAATTATGCAACATAGAGGTCTTTCCCTACGTATACTGCGACTACTTAAGCCCTGACAATTTAGATGGGTATTTAATCTTTGAGTATACCTTATCATCTGTGATAAGAAATCCCCCCCTTCTTTTCACATCAAACCAGCTGTGTTTCTCTCAAACTTGTGGCTCATACGACAATAATAATTGGCTCTTATCTGTGCCCAATTTTGGACACAGCGTGACAAGGGTGAGCATAAGGTCTGCGGTCATACCCCGCTGGAGATGCCCAATCTCATCTGATCTTGGAAGCCAAGCAGTGGAGGGCCGGGTTAAGTACTTGGATAGGAGACTACTAAGGAACACCCTGGTACTGCAAATATTTGCCGCCCACCTGTCACTATTAATAGAGCACTATCTTATGTCTCGGTTATGACCTATGATTCAATCATCTGCTAGGATCAAAATTCCCAATTGGGATATATAGCAGTTTACAAATGACGGTCATATTTCCAACAAATGAGCAACTTATAATCACAGACTGATCCACAGCTGGATATACCCATCTCGGCCAGAATTAGGTATTGGTACCTTGTATTCTGTACATCATTCCCCATATTTTCGCAATGTCACTATTTAAACATATACTGGCGCCAATTTGAACTCCCCAATAATCACTTTTAATGAGAATTAATAAAAATTTTGTATTTTAGCTAGCTATTTTTTGACATTGAGTCGTACAATATTATCTGTATATGAGTGCTTCCCAAAAAGTCTTCTTTTTTCTTTTCAAAAGTTTACACCACTGGGAGAACAGCCAATTGTTCCCTGGAAGAAAAAGACAAGGCTGAGATTTTAACTTTTATGGAGCCTAAATGTAGGTCCACATCCACAACAGCCTGCAGGAAGTGCAAGAAATGTCCCAGATGAAAATCCACAGCAGAATACTGTTGACCCT
Organism: Pseudophryne corroboree; assembly: GCF_028390025.1. Lineage (NCBI taxonomy): Eukaryota > Metazoa > Chordata > Amphibia > Anura > Myobatrachidae > Pseudophryne > Pseudophryne corroboree. The sequence goes on along the minus strand of NW_026967515.1, from coordinate 1,303,851 downwards.
CACACCAAGAGACACATTTCTTCCATTTGTGATGGTTATGTTTCAATGCGACCATCTGGCCGGCTTGGAGCACAGTCGAGATAACCTTGCCCGGAATTATTTTCCTGGCAAAAATTCTCCCTATATACTTCCATTGCATCAAACGTAGCCGTGGTAAGTCTGGATAGACTAACGGCCCTTGTGTAAGACGATCATCCTGAATTGGCAGAGGCCAGGGGCCTACGAGTAATAAGGCTAGAATGTCTACTTACCAGGCCCTGCGGGGCCAGTCGGGGGCAATCAGAATTGCCTGAACCCTGTCCCTTTAAATCCTTTGAGAACTCTTGGAATTAGAGGAACTGGAGGGAACAAGTACACCAACCGGTAAATCCACGGTGTCGCCAGAGCATCCACTGCTACGGACTGTGGATCCCTCGTCCCAGAACAGTAGCGCAGAAGCTTCTTGGTGAGCTGAGAAACCAACAAGTAGATTTGCAGGTAGCCCCACCAATAAAATATCTGCTGTAACACTTGCGGGTAGAGAACCCATTCCCCCAGGTGCAGATCGTGTCTACTAAGGAAGTCTGCTCCCCAATTGTCTACTCACGGAATTAATACGGCGGAAATTGCCTTGGGATTCCGCTCCACCCAGAGGAGTATCTGTGACACCTCCCTCATTGCAGCTCTGCTGTTTGGACCTCCTTGTTGGTTTATGTACACAACAGTTGGTGTGTTTTCTGACCATACCTGTATGGCCTGATACTGTAGGACATAAAGAGGTCAGCAGAAGGGCAATGTAAATCACCCTGAGTTCCAAAACATTTATCGGAAAGGAAGCCTCTTGATCAGACCACCTTCATTGGAACCGAGCCCCTAGGGTCACTGCACCCCAACAATGGAGGCTTGCATCCGTTGTCAACAGAATCCAATCCTGAATTCCGAAGTGTCGACCCTCCAGGAGGGAGATCAATAACCACCATAAGTGGGAAATCCTGGTGTTTGGTGAAAGGCACATCATCTGGCGTATGTACAGAGGTGACCCAGACCATTTGTCCAGCAGATCCAGCTGGAATGGTCATGCATGGAATCTTCCGTACTGAATTGCGTCGTAGGAGGCCAGCATCTTTCCCAGTAAGCGTATGCAAAGATGTACCGAGATTTTGTTCAGCTTCAAAATGGAACGTACCATCGTCTGAATTATCTTTGCCTTGTCCATAGGAAAGAACACCTTCTGAGACACTGTGTCCAGTATCATTACCAGGAACTGAAGCCTCTGCATAGGTTCTAGGTGGGATTTCTGCAGATTGAGAATCCACCCATGATCCGTGAGTAGTCGTGTTGGAAGGCTGATCTTTTCCATCAACTGTGCTCTGAATATAGCCATTATGAGGAGATCGTCCAAGTATGGAACAATGTTCACTTCCTGCTTGTGGAGTTGTAGCAACATCTCTGCCATCACCCCTGATAATACCCTCAGTGCAGTTGAGAGACCAAAAGGCAAGGCCTGGACCGACCTGGTAGTGACTGTGCTGCAGTGCAAACCTGAGATAAGCCTGAAGAGGTGGCCATATTGAGATGTGAAGATACGCATCCCTAATATCCAAAGAAACCAGGAATTCCCCTTCTTCCATGTCACGCTTGGCCTGAGTTGGGGATCTGATGACTGATAATTGACTGAGGGAGCAGCTATCGGCAAAGGAAGGAAACGAGGTGGCTGAATGTAGTTCTTAATCATGGATTGAACACTTAGGCCCGAAGATGTAGAGGGGTAGGCAATGAGGACAATGACTGAGAACGATACACTGAAGAAAGAGGAATTCAGTTTTAATGAATATACGAATTGTATTTGGTGAGCTCAGGTCTACTGTATAGCAGGAAATATTTCATACCTGCATCATCTAACAAAATGCACATAAATTAGGCACTCTACAAAAAACAATACTAAATTATATTATATACATACGTATATACACATTTATATATAATCACTAATAAACTTCTGCTTGTTACTTTTAATAACATTATAGTGCTGTGTGTAATAACTCTCTACATGTGATAGTTGTCATGGATAGCCTTGTGTTAGAAACACCCAACTGAGAACAGGGCTGATGGCGGAGGAGGGTGTAGGATAAGAGATTGCTGTAGTGACTGAGCAATGAGAATATTTTTTTTTTTAATAAAGTAATTTTTATTCAATAATATGTAGATTGAGTTACAGACATTGCATATCATCAGCATATCACATCATCACATTAATCGCATCTTAGTTTCAATACATTTTGTCAGCCCGTCTGAACTTGCAACATCTGCAACCAATATATAAATCAACATATCCATTTTTTAGTTTTCACCCTTAAACTAACCCACAAAAGGGTACATAAAAAGAAAAAGAAAAAGAAATAAGAAACATAGGAAGAACATAATGAGAAATAGTCATCTGAACTAGGACCTTATCAGTCGCATATGTGTTAAGGCAAGCCCGCAGAGCTACGCTGTCAGCCCTCTAGATATACATCATTATATATTAGATCAGATCAGTGGCACAATAGCTCTTCGGTATCAATTATGACAAGGGACTAGGTGGGAGTGGGGAGACTCCAGCCAGCGAGACCAAATTCTTTCAAACTTGGCCGATGCGTTCTGTTTCATATAAATATATCTTGCTTTGAGTATTGTGTCGTTAACCAAGGTCTTGAATGCAGAGATTAAAGGACCGCTAGGGGCCATCCAGAGTCTCGCAATGCACACCTTAGCCAAGGCACATACATTGCGAGCATATAGATCGACCGGGCCAGTCTCAGAAGTAGAGCCTCCTATCCCCAAAATACAGAATTGTGGGGTAAGCAGTCCGCCAGTCACTCCCGTACTCTCCAGCACCGATCTGACCCCCGACCAGAACACCCGTAGCCTTGGACACTCCCACACCATATGCCAAAATGTTCCCATATCCACCTCGAACTTAGGGCAGAGACCAGATCTGCCAGTCCCAAAAGAGGCCAGTCTAGCTGGAGTCATATATGTTCTATGTAAAATGAAAAATTGGATTTGTTGGTATCTGAGGGACTTGGTGACCGTGGCGGGGTATTCCAGAGCAAGAGCCCAGTCCTCCTCACCCATAAGGCCTACATCCTCCTCCCATTTTCCACGGAGACGTGTCAGCGGGTCCGCATGGATTTTGGTGAGAAGATATCCATACGCAAGGGAAACCATCTTGGTTCGACCCAGTGTAGTTACAAAGGTCTTGATGGGAAATGGGAGGATTCGCGGGGGGGAATCCGCAAACTGGGACTGGAGGGCATGTCGAAGTTGAAGGTATCTGAAAAAATATGAGTTGGGTAAGCCAAACTCATCTTTCAGTTGCTGAAAGGATTTGAGTGAGTCATTTAGGTAGAGTTGGGAAATAGAGACCACTGATCTAGGGGCCCACACCTCCCGTCCCTCAAGCGCATGCAGCTCAGGAAGCCAGTCAGAGTACCAAAGGGGGGTGTCTGGGTCCAGGTCGACGTAACCTAAGAGGTCTCTCAGGGCCCGCCATATTTTTAAGGCCTGAAAAATAATAGGGGGAAGGAACCGGGCCCCGCTCCCACTCAGCAGCAGCTGTACAGGAGAAAGGTGAGGAAAATAGCAGCGGATAAACTCACACTGCAAGGTATCATCGCCAGAATCCCGCACCCATACACTAATATGAGTCAGCTGGGCAGCGTAGTAATACATCTGGAAATTAGGCAAGGCTAGGCCGCCATCAGAGCGCAGCCTAGTAAGAGTATTTAATTGTATCCTAGGTCGTTTGTTAGCCCAAACAAGTGAGGATAGGACACTATTTAGTTTCCTAAAGAATGTTGGATAGATATATACGGGGGATTGAAGTATAATGTATAGGAGTTTGGGCAGTATGATCATTTTAATGAGATTAACCCTACCAGACACCGTCAGTGGAAGCCTACACCAGGTTTTAGATTTGCACACGATCTGCTGCATGGTCGGGTCCAGATTCAGAGGGATGAAATCAGAAGGGTCATTAGTTATTTGGATTCCAAGGTATTTAAATTGTGTTGTCCAGCATAATGGTAGGGAGATTTTTGGAACAGTAGGAGGGAGGCCTATGACTGGCATAATATATGATTTAGACCAGTTGATCAGAAGACCCGAGTGAGCATCAAAGTCCTCAATCACACGCAGCAGAACGGGCATTGACCTGGCGTAGTCTTGCAAAAATAATAACATGTCGTCGGCATAAAGTGCTATCCTATCCTCGCGTGAGCCCGTGCAAATTCCCACAATATCTGGGTGTGATCGTATCAAACAGGCCAAGGGCTCGATGGCCAAGGCAAACAGTGCGGGGGATAGGGGACAGCCCTGTCTGGTACCCCGGGACAATTGAAAGGAGGGGGATACGTAACCATTCACCAAGATCCTGGCACTCGGATGCTGGTACAATAATTTAGTCCATCTGATATAGTTGGGCCCAAAGCCCATACAAGACATCACCTCCCATAAATAGGCCCATTCAATACTGTCAAAGGCCTTGGCCGCGTCCAGCGAGACCACAGCCGAGTCAGAAGGGAAGTCACGTGGGAGTTGTAAAATGGTATACAGTCTACGTAGGTTGATAGATGTGGACTTCCCAGGCATGAAGCCAGTCTGATCTGGATGAATGAGGGAGGTGATCACTGTATTAAGTCGTACTGCCATTATCTTTGCCAGGATCTTGGCGTCGGTGGGGATTAGGGATATCGGTCTATAGGAATCCGGAGACCTAGGGTCTTTACCGGGCTTCGGGATCACTATTATAATTGCCTCTGACATAGAGGGGGGAAGTTCGTTATTGGTAAATATATCTAGGAATAAGGCATGGAGCCTGGGCCCGAAAAAATCAACATGAGTTTTGTATACTTCTGAGGGAATTCCGTCACACCCCGGGGCCTTGCCACTGGGAGACATGCCAATAGCCGCAGTCACCTCCGCGAGCGTCAAGGGTGCTTCCAGTGCTACACGGGCCTTGGGGGGGGGAGCACGGGTAGCGAGATACCCGCCAAATAGTAGGAGAGATCCCTAGTGGAGAACGTCAATTGTGAACTGTAAACTTTGGTGTAATAGGATCGGAATAGCTGCGCAATGTCCGGTGTGGTGTCAGCAAAGGACCCATCCCCATCGGACATTTGTGTAATTACAGTCCCAGGACGATCCTGATGTATCAGCCGAGCCAGGAGGCCACCCGTCCTATCAGCCTGCATATAAATATTAGTGGCCCTAAAAAGGAGGGACCGTGAGTTTTTATCAGTCAGGTGGGCAAGCCACGCCGACTGGGCCACCAGCCATCGTGTTTTCGTCGTAGGGGTACCATCAAGCAAATATTGAGACTCTAAATCCCTGGCGTCGCTCTCCAGGGCCTTCTCCCTTTCTCTAGAGGACACTTTGTGAGCTGCTATGCGTCCTATATAAGTGCCCCTCAGAAAAGCCTTAAATGAATCCCAAACCATAGTTCCCGGGGCAGATCCTGTGTTGTCGCTAAAGTAACCCTCCCACTGAGTCTCCAGGTCACCACAGTCACTCAGTTGAGTCAGCCAAGATGGGTGCAACTTCCAATAAGAGTGTCCCCTCTGACCCTTCACAGCTAAAGTCATCAGCAAGGGGGAATGGTCAGAGATCCCTCGGGCCTCATAACGGACATCAGTGATCGCAGGGATAAGGGCGGGGGACACCAGTACCAGGTCTATTCTAGAAAAGGAGCCATGTGTGCTGGAGAAACAGGAGAACTGACGGACTGCAGGGTGGCGAAGCCTCCACACATCAACCCATTGTAGATTATTCAAAAAATCAGCAAATTTGGTATACCCACTACCCACCATCACATCATTCGGAGACCGCCATCGGTCCACAGAAACATCTAATATATTATTAAAGTCGCCCACACATATCACCGGAGTGGTAGGGGAGGAAGCTATAAAAGATGCAGCTTGCTGCAGTACAGCGTATGAAAAAGGAGGGGGGACATACACTGCTAAAATGTAATATGGCTGGGAACTTAGTTTGCATTCTAGAAACACAAATCTGCCATACGTGTCAGTTTTGACCGATATTAACTCAAATTGCACCGTTTTCTTAATCAGAACAGATACTCCCCTGGAGAAGGAGGAATGAGAGGCATGATAAGCCCATCCCACCCAGGCCCGTCTTAGAGATAACAACCCATTTCCCTGCAAGTGGGTCTCGCTAAGGCATGCAATGTCCGGGTCATATTTCTTAATCATATTTAGAACCAAAGAACGTTTAATTTTGTTATTTAGTCCCCGGACATTCCATGCCAGGAATTTCAAGTTACTCATGACCCCAGGTATATTCTATGTACCACACGGATAGAAATCGCACAATATATATCCAAACATCAGCACCGTTAGCCATAGCGACATATATCTCATAGGAGCTCTGCGTTATAAGCCACAATATCTGGTATATCAAACATCCTAGTTTCAGAAAAAACATAGATATGAAAAATAATAAACTAAAGAAATGAAACCAAAAACAACGAGAAGAGCCGCAACTAGCAGCTTCCCAACCATCCCTCCCCGTACCCCGTACACCACCCCGAACTCCGGCATACTTATATCCCAAAACGCCAAATCCAACTACCAAATGCTAAGAAGGCCCAGATTCTCAACTTAACCTAAACCCTCTGAACCAGTAGTGAACTTGGAAAAGTCTTGAGCCACCAATGCAAAAGGTGGGGGGCTCCCCGAATTGTGGTCGTCTCCTCCGGTGGTCAAGATCCCGGCATCTTCAGCGCGGGAAGTCAGTCCGGAGCTAGCTGACGAGCACCCGGCGCATATCCGTCCAGCCACTGGGCCGCCTCTCTAGGAGAATTAAAAAACTTGGTCTCCCCATCCGCCACCACTCGGAGCCGAGAGGGAAACAGCATGGAATATGAGAGGTTGAGGTCCCGCAGGCGTCGCTTGATAGGCATAAACTGGGCCCTGTCCTTCTGAACGTCCGCGGCAAAGTCCGGGAAGGCCGACACTCTGACTCCGTTGCGGACCAATGGGCCCTTTGTACGGCCAAGGCGGAGGACCGAGTCCCGATCCTTATAGTGCAGGAATTTGGCGATGAAGGTGCGAGGAGGGGCACCAGGAGGTAATGGCCGAGATGGTATCCTGTGCGCTCGCTCCACCGTGAATTGTGCAGTAAAGGACTCAGCCCCATATATCTCTTTGAGCCAGGATTCGAGGAAGTCCTCCGGCTGCGAGCCCTCCTCTCTCTCTGGCAGACCCACAAATCGGACATTGTTTCTGCGCAGTCGACCCTCCATGTCTAGGAGCTTGGTTTGGAGAGATGAGACCTGCTGGGTCACTGCGGACACGGATTGCTTAAGGGGGCCACACACATCCTCCAAGTTGGAAACACGCGTCTCCGCCTCACCCACTCTCTCCCGTATACGTTGAACATCTTGTCGTAGTAAGGAGAGGTCGCACTGCACCTTTTCCATCTTATCGGAGAGACGCTGCTCACTGCCTGCTATAGCTTCCAACACCTGCTGGATAGACGGCGCCTCCGCTGTCATTGGGGAGTTGGTGACAGACGCTGGAGGGGAGCTTGAGTGTATTGGAGAGGCACCCTGAGGTGGAGCCGATGACCCCCTGGGGTTGGGTTGCCTAGTAAATCTTTCCAGTTTGGCCGCGGCCGCACTCCGGCCTCCCCCAACCATATTGACAGATGTCGGTCACCCACTCCTCCGAGCAGAGTTGTAGTATAAAGTATAATTAGGGGACAGCAGGCTGTATGATTTTAAAGCCGGGAAGGATCTCTTTGTGTAAAATAAAAAAAAATAGTATATGATATTGATGTTATTGAGGGGAGAGTGTCCAGCAGTAAATTCCAGATAGAAGCAGAGTATTATTGTGTGCCACACTATGAATTATTAATGTGACACAAGAGTGCATTGAGTTGCAGTGTGCATGCAGTCCTTGCAGGGTAGGCAGGGATGTCTGTGTGCTGAGACTATCTATTGAACTGCACCCAAAATGGCCACCGGGCTTTTAATCACTTCATCCCTTCACTGGAGTACCTGTGCCTTATTGTGCAGTCAGGAGTCTCAGGTCCTCATCAGCCAGGTACAGGAGGGCAGGAGGGCTTTCAATATCCCCTGCAGTGTGCCCAGCATCAGCCAGCGCCGCCCGCCCGTTCGTCCGTCCGTCGTGAGGGTCCTGGAGCCGCGCGGCCGGGAGCGCCAAACTCAAGGCCGGGGGGGTCCGGAGGAGTCACAGGCCTCAAAGCCGGAAGTCGTCCGCCGCGGTCAGACAGCGCCCAGAGACCCCGGACAAAGGTGCCCGCCGCTGCTCGGAGGCGAGGGGGGACCAGCACCGGGGGGTAGACGCTCCGGAGGGACACAGGATAGGTGCAGGATCTATAATATCGGGGAGCTCCCGGGATCCGCTGCTTACTCCCTCACCGCCGTGGCCACGCCTCAGCAATGAGAATATTTGACTTCTGTAATAAGTGTTTATTACTCACCTGTGCTGATATCTGTAGGGATCTCCTCCTCCTTACACTGCTGATTACCCCTCACATACGTGTCTTCTTCTCCCTCTGTATCTTCTTCCTTCATATCAGTCACATATGTCTCTTCTTCTCCCTCTATATCTTCTGCCTTTATGTCAGTCACATATGTCTCTTCTTCTCCCTCTATATCTTCTGTCTTTATATCAGTCACATACGTCTCCTCTTCTCCCTCTATATCTTCTGCCTTTATATCAGTCACATATGTCTCCTCTTCTCCGTCTATATCTTCTTCTTTTATAACAGTCATATACGTCTCTTCTTCTCCCTCTGTATCTTCTGTTTTAATATTAGACAGATGTTCTACCTAAAAAATAGGATTTTGGTTACCTACCGGTAAATCCTTTTCTCGTAGTCCATAGAGGATGCTGGGGTCCATATTAGTACCAAGGGGTATAGACGGGTCCACCAGGAGCCATTGGCACTTTACGAGTTTAAGAGTGTGGGCTGGCTCCTCCCTCTATGCCCCTCCTACCAGACTCAGTCTAGAAACTGTGCCCGAGGAGACAACATACTTAGAGAGAAGGCCATTACACAGATAGTGGCGAGATTTATACCAGCTCACACAAACAGGATAATCCGGACAACATGCCGGAACAACTTCAGCAACAGCTGAAATAATAAACAACGCAGAATTTACCTAGGAACCAGGTAACACTGAACCATAAAACCAATGCCCAGCATCTTCTACGGACTACGAGAAAAGGATTTACCGGTAGGTAACCAAAATCCTATTTTCTCTTACGTCCTAGAGGATGCTGGGGTCCATAATAGTAGCATGGGGATGTACCAAAGCTCCCAGTATGGGAGGGAGAGCGGAGGCTCCTGCAACACTGCTTGACCAAACTTGAGGTCATCAGAGGCCAAAGTATCGGACTTGTAAAACTTGGCAAAACGTGTTCGACCCAGACCAAGTAGCTGCTTGGCAGAGTTGTACCGCCGAGACACCCCGGGCAGCCGCCCAGGAAGATCCCACTTTACGAGTAGAGTGGGCCTTTACAGATCTCGGACACGGCAATCCTGCCGTGGAATAAGCATACTGGATAGTGAACCTGATCCAGCAGGAAATCTAATTTTTTTTGGATCATAGAGGACAAACAGAGAGTCACTTTTCCTATGATGAGCCGTCCTCTTCACGTAAATCTTCAAAGTCCTCCATACATCCAAGGCCTTTGAAGTAATTGAGTCAGTAGCCACTGGCACCACAAAAGGTTGGTTGATGTGGAAAGCCGACACAACCTTTGGTGGAACTGTGCATGAGTCCTAAGTTCCGCCCTGTCTTCATGGAAGATCAGATAGGGGCTTTTACAAGATAAAGCCCCCAATTCCGACACGAGTTGTGCAGAAGCCAAGGCCAACAAGGTGACCGCCTTCCATGTGAGAAACTTAAGGTCAGCCTCCTGTAGAGGCTCAAACCAAGCAGATTGCAGGCACTGCCACACCACATCAAGATCCCATGGAGCCGTAGGGGCCACTAAGGGATGCTGGATGTGCAGAAACCCTTTCAAAAAGGTCAGAACCTCAGGAAGAACAGCCAATTGTTTTTGGAAGAAGATGGACAAAGCAGAGATCTGGACCTTGATGGAGCCCAGGCTCAGTCCCATATCCACCCCTGCTTGCAGGAAAAGGAGAAAACGTCCAAGTTAAACTCCACCGCCGGAAACTTCTTGGCCTCACACCAAGAAATATATTTCTTCCAAATGCGATGGTAATGTTTAGACGTTACCCCCTTCCTGGCCTGTATCAGGGTAGGAATGACCTCACTCGGGATACCTTTCCGAGCTAAGATCTGGCATTCAACTGCCATGCAGTCAAACGTAGCCGCGGTAAGTCTTGATAAGCGAACGGCCCCTGCAGAAGCAGATCCTCCCGAAGAGGTAAAGGCCGTGGATCTTCCAGCAGAAGATCCAGCAGATCCGCGTACCAAGCCCTCCTTGGCCAGTCCAGAGCAATGAGGATAGCCTGAACCTTTGTTCTTCTCACGAAACTGAAGAACCTTTGGTATCAGAGGAAGTGGAGGGAAAACATACACTGACTTAAACACCCACGGTGTTAACAGTGCGTCCACCACCACTGCCTGTCGGTCTCTTGACCTGGAACAGTACCTCCGAAGCTTCTTGTTGAGGCGTGAGGCCATCATGTATATGTGGGGAACCCCCCACCAACCGGTTACCTCCTCGAACACCTTCGGATGGACGCCCCACTCCCCTGGATGGAGATCGTGTCTGCTGAGGAAGTCTGCTTCCCAGTTGTCTGCGCCCGGAATGAAGATTTCCGATATCGCCACTGCGTGCCTTTTTGCCCAGATGAGGATTTTTGACACCTCTGACATGGCAGCGCTGCTCTTCATTACGCCTTGTCGGTTTATGTAGGCCACTGTGGTCACATAGTCCGTCTGCACCTGAACAGCCCGATCCCGTAAAAGGTGTGCTGCTTGCAGAAGGGCGTTGTAAACGGCCCTGAGTTACAGGATGTTTATTAAGAAGTGACTCTTGATCCGACCATCGTCCCTGAAAGGTTTCCCCCAGAGCGACTGCTTCCCAACCTCTTAGACTTGCATCTGTGGTTAAAAGGATCCAGTCTTGAATTCCGAACCTTCTCCCTTCCAGAAGGTGCGGAAGTTGCAGCCACCAGAGTAGTGAAATGCTGGCTTTCGGAAACAGGCGTATCCTCCGTGCCTCCTGAGTAGCCGTGTCGTGAGCGCGATGGAATGCAACAACCTCACCCTGGACAACGCCTTGATCAGGAGATCGTCCAGATATGGAATTATGTTCACCCCCTGTTTGCGGAGGAGAACCATCATCTCCGCCATCACCTTGATGAAGATCCTCAGTGCTGTGGAGAGGCCAAACGGTAGCGCCTGGAACTGATAATGATCGTCCATCAGCGCAAACCTGAGATATGCTTGATGCGGCGTCCAAATGGGAATGTGGAGGTAAGCATCCTTGATGTCCAGGGACACCAGGAACTCCCCCTCCGACAGTCCTGAGATGACAGCTCTCAGATGCCATCTTGAATTTGAACTCCCTGAGATAAGGGTTCAAAGATTTTAAGTTTAGAATAGGCCGTACCGAACCATCCGGTTTCCGTACCACAAAAAGGTTCAAATAATAACCCTTGTTCCACTGCTGAAGTGGGACCGGAACAAGGACCTCTGACACCACCAATTTTCTGATGGCCTCCAAAAGAATGGTCTTGTCTGCCAGCAGGGCTGGCAAACCCAACCTGAAGAAAAGGTGAGGCGGGGGATCTTGAAACTCCAGTCTGTACCCTCTGGACACTATATTCAGGACCCTGGGGTCCAGGCCAGACGACACCCAGACGTGGCTGAACTGCCAGAGTCTAGCCCCCACCTGACCTTCCTCCAGGCCTAGCTGTCCACCGTCATGCGGAGGACCTAGGGATATCAGAAGCGGGCTTCTAGGTCTGGGAACCTGCGGGAGCAGGTTTCTTTCCTTTGGCACGACCACCTTTGAAGAAGGTGTTCAAAGGCTTATTCTTTCTAGGCCTCGCAGGCCAAAAGGACTGTGACCTGGTAGATGTAAAAAATAGGATTTTGGTACTTACCAGGTAAATCCTTTTCTTTGAATCCATAGGGGGCACTGGAGTACTCTTGGGATATGGACGGCTTCCACCGGAAGAAGGCACTGAATAAATTAATTTTTGAGACTACTCCTCCCCTCCATATCCTGCAGCACTTCAGTGTTTTTTACTGAGCCGAACAGGATCGATAGAGAGATTGACAAAGGGAGAATTACATATAGTCTCACAGACAACAATAAAGTTGACACAACCTAACAGACAACTAAACAGTTGACACCATAACTGATTAACCCTAGTTAAATTTAAACCAGTCGTGAAAGTGTGTTACCATAAGAACCACTGAACTCCTAAAACAGGTAAACTGCTCTGGGTGGGCGTCCAGTGCCCCCTATGGATTCAAAGAAAAGGATTTACCTGGTAAGTACCAAAATCCTATTTTCTTTTTCATCCACTAGGGGTCACTGGAGTACTCTTGGGATGTACCAAAGTCTCCTCCGTGGCGGGAGAGCTGTTTGGCACCTGTAACACTAAACGGCCAAAGCTAGATGCTGATGCCGCAAACGTATCAAACTTGTAAAAGCGCACAAACGTGTGCACTGATGACCAAGTAGCCGCACGGCAAAGCTGTGTCGTAGAAGCCCCACGACTCGCTGCCCATGACGTCCCCACAGAACGTGTGGAATGAGCTGTTACTGACGTAGGTGGCTGTAATTTAGCATAAAGGTAAGCCTGACGTATAGTCAGTTTGATCCATCTGGATAAGGTCTGCTTAGAGGCTGGCCAACCCCTCTTAGCTGCGTCATAGAGAACAAACAACGTATCTGTCTTACGCACAGTAGACGTTCGGGAAACATAGATGCGCAATGCGCGAACCACATCCAATGTTCCAGAATCTCCTGTTAACACAGGAACTACTATTGGTTGATTGATGTGAAAAGATGACACTACTTTTGGTAGAAAAGCGGGATTCGTCCGAAGTTCCGCTCTGTCATCATGAAAAATTAAATAAGGCGACTTGCAAGACAAAGCACCCAAATCTGAAACACGCTTAGCCGAAGCTAAGGCTAAAAGAAAAATCGTTTTCCAAGTGAGAAATTTAATATCCACTTGTTGTAAGGGTTCAAAGTAATCGGACTGTAAGAAATCTAAAACCAGATTCAAGTCCCATGGTGCTGTAGGTGGAATGAAAGGAGGCTGTATCCTTTTTACACCCTGTAGAAACGTATGTATTGACTGCAACGAGGCCAATTTCCTTTGAAAATAAATTGACAACGCAGATACCTGCACCTTTAGTGTGGAGAGACGTAGTCCTCCCTCTAACCCCATTTGTAAAAATAACAAAAGACGGGATAATTTAAAAGATGATGTCGGAAATTTCCGAGCTTCACACCAACCTATATAAGTACGCCAAATTCTATAATAATGAGCTGCCGTAACCGGCTTCCTAGCTCGTACCATGGTTGGTATAACAGACTCAGGAATGCCCTCTTTCCTTAAGATGGCCTTTTCAACAGCCACCCCGTCAAACGCAGCCGCGCTAAATCGGGGTAGAGGAACGGACCCTGTTGTAACAGGTCCGGACGTAGTGGGAGTGGCCACGGATCGTCTGCGAGTAACCCGAGAAGATCCGAGAACCAAGCCCTCCGAGGCCAATGAGGCGCTATTAGAATGACTGTGACGAACCCTCTCTTGATCCGTTTTAGCACCAGCGGGAGCAGTGGAAACGGTGGAAACAGATACACAAGGCTGTATGGCCACGTGGCTGTGAGAGCATCCACCGCCACTGCCCTTGGATCTCTTGTTCTGGACACGTATCTTGACACCTGGTGATTGTGGCGGGATGCCATTAGATCCACCTGAGGGTAACCCCACTTCTGGATCAACATCTGAAATACTTCTGGATTTAATGCCCACTCTCCTGGATGAAAATCCCGACGACTGAGAAAATCTGCCTCCCAGTTGTCCACTCCAGGAATGAACACTGCCGATAATATCACCTGGTGATATTCGGCCCATCTGAGGATCCGAGCTACTTCCCGCATAGCCATGCGGCTTCTCGTTCCTCCTTGTTTGTTTATGTATGCGACTGCCGTCGCATTGTCTGACTGCACCTGCACAGTCTGAAAACGAAACATGTGCACCGCTTGTCTTAGAGCATTGTAAATCGCCCTGAGTTCCAGAACATTTATGGATAGCGATCTTTCGTGATCCGCCCAGAGGCCCTGGAGCCGATAACTCTGAACTACAGCTCCCCAACCTCTGAGACTTGCGTCCGTTGTCAGAATTATCCAATTTGCGACGCCGAATCGTCTCCCTGCAGATAGATTGTGTATCTTTAACCACCAGAGAAGAGACACCCTGACTTGTGGTGACAACCTCACCCTGTGGTGCAGCTGTAGATGTGATCCCGACCACTGTGCTAACACCTCCAGTTGAAACGGACGTGAGTGAAATCTTCCGAACTGAAGTGCTTCGAAAGCCGCCACCATTGTGCCTAAAAGGCGAATGCACAAATGTACAGAGACTGTGCGTGGCTTGAGCACTAATTGCACCAGATGACGAATGCACTGTACTTTCTGTTGTGGCAGGTAAACCCTTTGTTTTACTGTATCGAGAATCATCCCTAGGAATTGAAGTCGTTGACACGGACTTAGATGTGATTTCTTTAAACTGACTATCCAACCGTGCTGAACTAGTACATTGTACGTTAGCAAGGCATGTTGGAGAAGCAATTGTTGAGACGGAGCCTTTATGAGCAGATCGTCTAGATACGGAACAATTATTACTCCTAGGGACCTGAGATGAGCTGTCATCATGGACATTACCTTGGTGAATACCCGAGGCGCTGATGAGAGGCCAAACGGTAGGGCCTGAAATTGGTAATGGTCCTGCCTTATTGCAAACCTTAAAAAACTTTGGTGAGGTGGCCAAATCGGAATGTGCAAATACGCATCCTTGAGATCTAGTGCAATCATGAATTCCTGTGGCTCTAACCCTGCAATTACTGACCTGAGAGATTCCATCTTGAATCTGTGGTAAGTGACGTAATGATTGAGACCCTTTAGGTTCAATATTGGCCTGACTGAGCCATCTGGTTTTGGTACCAGAAACAGACTGGAATAATAACCCTGCCCCTGTTCCTGCACAGGGACCGGAATTATCACTGCAGCATTCAGCAGAGACTGAATGGCAATCTGCAGAACTGCTTTCTTGTCGTCTGACACAGGCAGTCCTGTCGTGAAAAATCTTCTTGTCGGAAGATAATCGAACTCTATCTTGTAACCCTCTAATACTAAATTGCGGATCCACCCATCTGTGGACGTCTGCAGCCACGCCCCCTGATAACTCTGAAGGCGTGCTCCCACGATTGGGGATCCGAGATGGGCTGGGAGCCCGTCATGCCACTGGTTTGTTAGTGGTCTTGGTGTCTTGACGACGTGCATTGGATTGTCGGGCACTACGTCCCCGACCTCTTCTGCTCGGCGTGGCTGCACCTGTGCCCTGCCCGCGAAAGGGCTGAGTTCTAAAGGATTTGAACGCCGGACCAGAATATTTCCGTTTCGGTATAGTTGTAGGCGATGGAAGAAAAACAGACTTCCCTCCAGTAGCCTCAGAGATCCATTTGTCCAATTCGGGACCAAAAAGTCTCTCGCCATCATAAGGCAATGCCTCTATACCTTTTTTAACCTCCGTCTCCGCCTGCCACGAACGTAGCCAAAGTGCTCGTCGTACTATGACTAGCGATGAGGACAGGCGAGAAGTAAGCTGACAGACGTCAGTAGAAGCTGTACATAGATATTCAGCAGCTTCCCAGATTTGATCCGCGAGAAGTATAAGATGATCATCTTGTAGAGCCGACTTGAGCTCTTTTATCCATACCATTAAAGCTTTAGTAACCCAAATGCCAACCAGCCCAGGTCTTAACAGCACTCCAGTTGCTGTATACATGGACCTTAGCATAGCCTCTATTTTACGATCTGCAGGGTCTTTAAGCGTAGTAGCAGTTGGTACTGGTATGGTTAACTTCCTTGTAAGTTTGGATACGGATGAATCCACCAATGGTGGGTTCTCCCATGTAGCTGTCATGGCCTCTGGGAACGGGTAACTCGATTTAAATCTACGAGGGATAGAAAACCGTTTGTCCGGATTTTTCCGTGACTCCAGTAACATTTTATTAAGAGATTCCGAGATAGGGAAACACATCGGAGATCTCTGTCGTTTAGTAAAGACTACCTCATCATTCGTCAGTGGCTCCTCAGTTTCTGTAAACTCCAGCGACTGACGAACTGCTCTGATGAGATTGTCAATACCTGGGCTGTCAAAGTCGTCACCTTCTGACTGTTGTTCTATTTCGCCCTCCTCATATTCCTGTTCAGTGAGATCTAGTATCCCAGAGACAGGAAAATTAGTAGGAAAAGGAAACTTATCTTTTCCACTAAAGGTGGACTTGTGACCAGTTTGAGATTCCCCAGGCAACTCAAATGGTCTCATTTTAAACTCAGATCTTGCCGCCTCTCTTTCTTCCCGAGAGGCGGCCAGCTCTGATTGTAAACCAACTAACACATCTGCAAGTAAAGCCCATGGAGGGTCCTGAGATGATGGTTTTATTTCTGGAATGGAAATCGTATTTATGGCTGTATTAACAACACATGCTGTACATGTGGTGGATCCATCAGGCAACACACTTTTACAGACATGACAAGACAAATGTTTCTTAGATTTTGCTGGTGTCTTACTCATTATGACAGACAATACAAACTCCACACAGACAGACTGCACGACTCAGTAATAACACCAAAGTTCCTGGTATATATCTTAGGCAAGTGCAGTGCCTGCCAATACGATAACTGACCCCAAAATTCCCCTAGTACCACTCTTAGCTGAGATGTAAAATAGGAAACCTGGAACAGACAGGAGAACAATAAACATACTAAGCATAAAGTCTTTCTAAAACTTAACACTGCCAAATATTGTTAAAGTCTCCCCCCACTCCCACGACCTCCGTGTACAGCACCGGGTCTGGGCTTGTGGAGTTTTGCAAAGGGCCGTGTGAGTGGCCTGCCTGTAGGCCCCGGACAACGGAACTCCTCGGCTGCTGCGGGCGGATGGCGGAAGCAGAGAGCGTGCTGCACAGAGCCGTGGAGCGGCCTGTGCACACGTGCTCCCGCCCGCCACACACAGCATGGCGGCGTTCTATGTAGCCAGGCAGCGCTGCTGCTATGCAGGGAGCAGCGGTCTCCTAGGATGCTGGGAGCCGGAGAGTGAGAGCGCGCCGCATGGACCGCGCTCCGGGCACGGTGAGTACCAAACAATCCCCAACAGTGGGGCGGCAGCAAGCGCTGACCGCCCCAACCCAACATACCTGGACCGTGACAGAAGACTATGACGGGGCTTTTCTCGAAGCTACGTCCAGCTTTCCTGCAGGCAGCCTGCAAGAGGAGTGAGGGAGCTCTTTACAGAGAGGTCCGACACTCACGGCTACACAGCCGCTTCCACTGTCCCTGACCCACGCCTGTTAGAAGGGGGGAGAGGACGTGGAAATTGAGAAAAAAAAAAAACTTAGAAAAAATTCCAATACTTTGTGGACGAGCTCCACTATGCCTTCTAACTGTGTCGAGCACAGAAAAAACACTGAAGTGCTGCAGGATATGGAGGGGAGGAGTAGTCTCAAAAATTAATTTATTCAGTGCCTTCTTCCGGTGGAAGCCGTCCATATCCCAAGAGTACTCCAGTGACCCCTAGTGGATGAAAAAGAAATAGGATTTTGATACCTGCCGGTAAATCCTTTTCTCTTAGTCCGTAGACGATGCTGAGGTCACCAAAAGAACCATGGGGTATAGACGGGATCCGCAGGAGACATGGGCACTTTAAGACTTTTAAGGGGCGTGACCTGGCTCCTCCCTCTATATCCCTCCTCCAGACTCAGTATAGGAACTGTGCCCAGAGAGACGGACATTTCGAGGAAAAGAATGATTAAACCATGGTGAGCATCATACCAGCTCACGCCTTAAGCATGCCGTACAACATGACATTCAACTGAACACGTCAACAGACATAAACAAAATTCAGCAACATGCTGAACAGAAGTGAAACACAACTAGTGTGTAACCACAACTTATACCGCAGATACAGTACGCACTGGGACAGGCGCCCAGCATCCTCTACGGACTACGAGAAAAGAATTTACCGGTAGGTATCAAAATCCTATTTTCTCATACATCCTAGAGGTTGCTGGGGTCACCAAAAGAACCATGGGGTTATACCAAAGCTCTAAAACCGGGCGGGAGAGTGCGGACGACTCTGCAGCACCAATTGACCAAACTTGAGGTCATCATCGGCCAAGGTATCAAACACGTTTGCTAAGTTTTACAAGTTTGATACCTTGGCCGGTTGGTTCATGTGGAAAGATGAAACCACTTTCGGCAGAAAATGTTGACGAGTTTTCAACTCTGCTCTATCTTCATGAAAGATCAAATAAGGGCTCTTGTGAGACAAGGCCGCTAACTCAGACACCCGCCTTGCGGATGCCAAGGTTAACAGGATGACCACTTTCCAAGTGAGGAATTTCAATTCCACCTTCCCTAAGGGTTCAAACCAACGTGATTGAAGGAACTGCAACACCACATTAAGGTCCCATGGTGCCACAAATGGAGGTTGGATGTGTAACACACCCTTCACGAAAGTCTGAACTTCCGGAAGGGAGGCCAATTGTTTTTGAAAGAAAACCGATAAGGCTGAAATCTGAACCTTAATCGAGCCCAATTTTAGGTCCGCATCCACACCTGCTTGCAGAAAATGGAAAAAACGCCCCTGCTGAAATTCCTCCGTAGGAGCCTTCTTGGATTCACACCAAGAAACATATTTTATCCAAATACGGTGGTAATGTTTTGACGTAACTCCTTTTCTGGCCTGAATAAGAGTGGGAATAACCTCGCTGGGAATACCCTTGCGAGCTAGGATCAGGCGTTCAACCACCATGCCGTCAAACGTAGCCGCTGTAAGTCATGATACACGCACGGCCCTTGCTGCAACAGGTCCTCACGGAGAGGAAGAGGCCAGGGATCTTCTACGAGTAATGCCCGAAGATCCGGGAACCAAATCCTCCTTGGCCAGTCTGGAACCACGAGGACTGCTTGAACTTTTGTTCTTCACAAGATCTTTAGAACTTTTGGAATGAGAGGAAGTGGAGGGAATACATACACCGACTGAAACACCTACGGTGTCACCAGTGCATCCACTGCCGTTGCTTGAGGGTCCCTGGACCAATACCTCTGAAGCTTCTAGTTGAGACGAGACGCCATCATGTCTATATGGGGAACCCCCCAAAGACTTGTCACTTCTGTGAAGACCTTTTGATGGAGGCCCCACTCTCCTGGATGGAGATAGTGTCTGCTGAGGAAGTCTGCTTCCCAGCTGTCCACTCCTGGAATGAATATCGCTGATAGAGCGCTTGTATGCTTTTCCTCCCAGCGGAGAATCTTTGTGGCTTCTGCCATCGCTGCTCTGCTTTTTGTTCTGCCCTGGCGGTTTATGTACGCTACTGCTGTGACATTGTCTGATTGGATCAGTACGGGCAGAGTGTGAAGAAGACGTTACGCTTGTAGAAGGCTGTTGTAAATGGCTCTTAACTCCAGAACGTTGATGTGGAGACAAGTTTCTTGACTTGACCATTTTCCTTGGAAGTTTTCCCCTTATGTGACTGCCCCCCAACCTCGGAGACTTGCATCCGTGGTCACTAGGATCCAGTCCTGGATCCCGAACCTGCGCCCCTCTAGGAGGTGAGAGCTGTGCAGCCACCACAGGAGTGAAATTCTGGTCTTGGAAGACAGGATTATCCTCCGGTGCATGTGGAGGTGGGATCCGGACCACTTGTCCAACAGGTCCCACTGAAAAACTCTGGCATGGAACCTGCCAAATTGAATGGCCTCGTAGGCCGCAACCATCTTCCCCAGCAACCGAATGCATTGATGGATGGAGACTGTTGCTGGTTTAAGTATGAGTTTGACCAGACCCTGAATCTCCAGAGCCTTTTCCACTGGAAGAAAAACTCTGCAGGTCTGTGTCCAGTATCATTCCCAAAAACGCCAACCAAGTTGTCGGAAATTAACTGTGCTTCAACCATGTTGTTGAAGCACTGTCAGGGATAGTGCAATGTTCTGTACCAACTGATCCCTTGATCTCGCTTTTATCAGGAGATCGTCCAAGTACGGGATAATTGTGACTCCTTGCTTGCGGAGGAGAAACATCATTTCCGCCATCACCTTGGTGAAAATCCTCGGAGCCGTGGACAGACCAAACGGCAACGGCTGGAATTGGTAATGACAATCCTGAATTGCAAACCTCAGGTATAGGAGGATAAATGGGAACATGCAAGTAGGCATCCTTTATGTCCAACGACACCATAAAATCCCCCTCCTCCAGACTGGAGATCACCACTCGGAGAGACTCCATCTTGAATTTCTTCAGGTAGAAATTGAGAGATTTTAGGTTTAGGATCGGTCTGACCGAACCGTCCGGCTTCAGGACCACGAATAGGCTTGAATAAAAGCCTTCTCCCTGTTGTGACAGGGGAACCGGGATCACAACCTGGTTTTGATACAACTTTTGTATCGCGCCGCAGACCACCTCCCTGTCTAGAAGAGAAGCTGGCAAGGCCGATTTGAAAAAAAAAACGGCGAGGGGGAAGTCTTGAAACTCTAGTTTGAACCCTTGGGACACTATTTGTAAAACCCATGGGTCCAGGCCTGAGCGAAACCAGAACTGACTGAAGAGCTTTAGACGTGCCCCCACCGGTGCGGGCTCCCTTATGGGAGTCCCAGCATCATGCGGTGGATTTGGCAGAAGCCAGGGAGGACTTCTGCTCCTGTGAACTCGATGAGGCGGGTGCTCGTTTACCTCTTCCCCTACCTCTAGTAGCAAGGAAGGAGGAACCTCGGCCTCTCCTGTATTTATTGGGCCGAAAGGACTGCATTTAATAGTGGTGTGTTTTCTTTTGTTGCGCAGGAACATAAGGTAAAAAGGACGACTTACCCGCGGTAGCTGTAGAGTCTAAATCAGTGAGGCCGTCACCAAACACACCACCCTTATACGGAAGAGATTCTGCTTCTCTCCCCTAGGTCCCACGAAGCAGGGAGCCTGTTGCCAGCAGTCCTCCCTGAACATAAAAACCTAACATAAGTCTTTTCAGAGAAACTCAGTGGAGCTCCCCTGGAGTGCATCCAGTCTCACTGGGCACAATTCTAAACTGAGTCTGGAGAGGGATACAGAGGGAGGAGCCAGGTCACGCCCCTTAAAAGTCTTAAAGTGCCCATGTCTCCTGCGGATCCCGTCTATACCTCATGGTTCTTTTGGTGACCCCAGCATCCTCTAGGACATACGAGAAAGCTTTCTTCGTAGCCGGTGCAACTGAGGGGAGAAAAGGAGACTTACCCCGCGGTAGCCGTGGTAATCCACGCATCCAGCGCCTCCCCAAAGAGAGCCTGACCTTTGTATGGTAGGCTCTCCACACACTTCCTGGATTCCGCATCCGCAGACCAGTTGCGCAGCCAGAGACCCCTGCGAGCCGAGACGGACATGGAGGAGATCCACGCAGCCATGGAACCCAGGTCTTTCATGGAATCCACCAGGAACCCTACAGAATCCTGAATATTACGTAAAAATAAATCAACGTCACCTTTGTCCAGCGTAGATGACTCCTCCTGTAGAGTGATTGACCACCTGGCAATAGCTTTAGCAATCCAAGCACAGGCCATAGTAGGCCGCAATATGGCCCCTGAAGCCGTGTAAATGGATTTCCGTGTAGCATCCACCTTTGCGATCTGCCGGGTCCTTTAACGTGGTAGATCCCGGGACCGGTAATACCACCTGTTTGGACAGCCTGGAGACAGAGGCGTTGACCATCGGTGGGGACTCCCATCTCTTTCTATCTTCCTCTGGGAAGGGAAAAGCCACCAAGACCCACTTGGGAATCTGGAATTTCTTTTCTGGAGTTTTCCATGCCTTTTCAAAGATAGCATTCAATTCCTTGGATGCCGGGAAGGTGAGGGGTGGCTTCTTATTATCTGTGAAGGAGGCCTCCTCCACCTGTTCCGGAACTGTGTCTGAAATGTGTATAACAAGCTTGGCAAGTGATGCCGTCCCCCTCAACACATCCCCGTCACCGTCTGCAGCGTCAGAGTCGGTGTCCGTGTCATCCTGTATAATTGCCAGCGCACATTAGTGAGAATGAACCGCAGGCGACCCCGAGGAGGCAGAATCAGACCACACCACCATAGAGGACTGGAGGACCTGAATGGCATGCTCAGTCCTAGCAACCCGATCAGAAATCTGGGAAATAGTCCTCCTCAGAGAGGCTAACCATTCTGGCTCTCTAGCTGGGATCTGTGCTAAAACAGTGCAATCCTGATTACATGGCATGGGATCTTCCTGGGAAGACAAATCCTCTGCAGCATATGAAACAGTGTCCCTGGACATGTTGTCACACACCCTCAAACACCCCACATACACACAGGGTACTGGAAGACAGAGTTTGGAGACACAGAGATTGGAGCCCACCCACAAACAGCGCTATTACAGGTATAAGGAGACCCCAAACCAGCGCTGACTGTGTCCCTTAATAGGAGAGACAGCCTATAATACAGCCTCCCCCCCCTTCTACAACCCCCTGGTACCGTACAGAGAGCTGGAGTCATTCAGGAGAGACCTGGCATCCACTGGCAGGAAAATGGCGCTGAACGCTGCTGGGTCCGCTCTGAGGAGAAGCTCCGCCCCCTCAATGGCGCTGTCTTCCCGCTCAATGAAGATTATACTGGCCGGAGGGACTTATGCTGGCCTGGATCCACAGACCCCCGACAGGCTGCTTGTGGTCAGATTAGGATCCGAAGCTGGCCCAGGGCTTCACCGCAGTACCGCTGAGCCTTCCAGGAGCGCAGTTGAGACCGCGCTCCTACCCTCTAGCCGCCCTCTTCCGCTTGCAAGGGGGGACAGTGACTCACTCGTCATCTTCAGTTCCCTGAGGGTGTGGCAGCTGGCTACCAGGGCGAGCGCTCCCCTGCAGCGGGACGTGATCAGACCCCGCTGGAGCTCAACGTCCAGTCAGCAGGGGCAGGACCATGCAGGGCGGACACTACTCCTCCCCTCTCAGTCCCTCGCCTGCAAGGAGGCCGTCACCAGCAGCCTCCCTGTAAAAAAATAGACGCTGAAATAAAGAAAATACACTTTTCCTAAGAGAACTCAGGAGAGCTCCCTTTCCTAGCTGTGACCGGCTCCTCCGGGCACATTTTCTAAACTGAGTCTGGTAGGTGGGGCATAGAGGGAGGAGCCAGCCCACACTCTCAAACTCTTAAAGTGCCAATGGCTCCTGGTGGACCCGTCTATACCCCATGGTACTAATATGGACCCCAGCATCCTCTAGGACACAAGAGAAGAAGAAAAAACACAGACTATAATGACATTTGCATACAGTCAGATTAGACTGAGGTGAAACAGTATAATATCAGTGTATAAGACACACAGCTCCTCTACAGATCATATAGTGACAGTCACTTTGGTATATTGGGGAGACCCTAAATCCCACCTACCTGATCCTCCTGTGGGATCCTGTGATACTCCTCTGTACAATCCTGGGAATACAGAGGACGGGGACATCTCTCTGGGGTATCTCTGTTACTGGGCCCATCTGTAGGAGACACACAGTGACTGAGTACAGTGTATATATGTGATTATCAGATGATGTGTGTATATAGGGGCCCCCATACCTGCTCTCCCCTGTACAATACATGACAGTCTCCTCTTACCCAGTGATGTGAGGGGCCGGTGATTCTCCATCATCACGTCCTTGTACAGACCCCTGTGTTCCTCTATATACTCCCCCTCCTGCATGGAGACATAGACAGTGACATCCTGACACCTTATAGGAACCTGACACACACAGTGATACAGTCATCACCCAGACACGTCCCCTGGTGTTACTGTATAATGCCCCATTCCCAGCAGTCACCTCTCCAGTCATCACCCAGACACATCCCCTGGTGTTACTGTATAATGTCCCATTCCCAGCAGTCACCTCTCCAGTCATCACCCAGACACGTCCCCCGGTGTTACTGTATAATGCCCCATTCCCAGCAGTCACCTCTCCAGTCATCACCCAGACACATCCCCTGGTGTTACTGTATAATGCCCCATTCCCAGCAATCACCTCTCCAGTCATCACCCAGACACATCCCCTGGTGTTACTGTATAATGTCCCATTCCCAGCAGTCACCTCCCCAGTCATCACCCAGACACATCCCCTGGTGTTACTGTTTAATGTCCCATTCCCAGCAGTCACCTCTCCAGTCATCACCCAGACACGTACCCTGGTGTTACTGTATAATGTCCCATTCCCAGCAGTCACCTCTCCAGTCATCACCCAGACACATCCCCTGGTGTTACTGTTTAATGTCCCATTCCCAGCAGTCACCTCTCCAGTCATCACCCAGACACGTACCCTGGTGTTACTGTATAATGTCCCATTCCCAGCAGTCACCTCTCCAGTCATCACCCAGACACATCCCCTGGTGTTACTGTATAATGTCCCATTCCCAGCAGTCACCTCTCCAGTCATCACCCAGACACGTCCCCTGGTGTTACTGTATAATGCCCCATTCCCAGCAATCACCTCTCCAGTCATCACCCAGACACATCCCCTGGTGTTACTGTATAATGCCACATTCCCAGCAGTCACCTCTCCAGTCATCACCCAGACACATCCCCCGGTGTTACTGTATAATGCCCCATTCCCAGCAGTCACTTCTCCAGTCATCACCCAGATACACCCCCTGGTGTTACTGTATAATGTCCCATTCCCAGCAGTCACCTCTCCAGTCATCACCCAGACACATTCCCTGGTGTTACTGTATAATGTCCCATTCCCAGCAGTCACCTCTCCAGTCATCACCCAGACACATCCCCTGGTGTTACTGAATAATGCCCCATTCCCAGCAGTCACCTCTCCAGTCAGCAGCTGAATGATCTTGTTGGTGAGTTCCAGGATCTTCTGGTCATTGTCTCCCTCATGTATCAGTGAGCGAGGTGGAGGCACCGGGATGGGGCTCTGGGTCCTCCTATGTCCTCCTGACACGTGGGGATAGCTGGGCGTCTTCTTCACTACTGTGTATTCCTGTGAAATGCGGGAGACACCAAATATCATTGCATACACTCCTAGATCTCCTTACCTCCCCAGTCATGTCCCTGTATTATTACTATAGATATAAGTGATGTCACTGTGACACTCCCAGATCTCCTCACCGCCCCAGTCATGTCCCTGTATTATTACTATAGATATAAGTGATGTTACTGTGACGCTCCCAGATCCCCTCACCTCAAGAAGGAGGGCAGTAGGAGACAGGCTGTCGGAAGGTGAGGGGGCAGCAGGGGCAGACGGGATGGCAGGTGTAGGGTCAGTGGGAAACAGACTGGTGATAGCAGGAAAGGGTGGTTGTAGAAGACAGGTGGCAGCAGGTGAGGTGGTAGGATGGGGGGATCCGGTAGTTGAGGAGGGGTTGCAGTAGAGACGGGGTAATGACAGGCAGGGGGCTGCATGTGTGTGTGTGGGGGGGGGGGTGTAGGAGACAATGGTCAGCAGGTGAGGAAAGGAGCAGGTGAGGGGGTCAACAGTAGACAGGTGGGGAGCGGCTGGAGACTGGGAAGGGACAGGTAGGGGGCAGCAGAAAGTGGTGGCAGTGGGCCACAGGTAAGGGGGGTTGCAGGGTGAGATGGGATACAGCAGCCATCACCTGGAGGATGAGAGCGGCAGGAAATGCAGGAGGGTGACGGCAGGAGAGACAGGTGGGGAAGGGAAACGGCAGCCATTATCTAGAGGATGAGAGCGGCAGTAGAGACAGGTGGGGATGCTGTCCGCGTCTGCCAGTCTTTTAAATGTCCCTCCAAAAATAGTTGCCATCTCCTCTAGCTACCGTCAGAAGTGTCTCCTCCGAGGCGGTGGCCATTTTGGGTGGGACACTTTCAACATTATTCCATGCGGAAACCAGACATGGAATACTGTCTCAAAGTGACCGCAGCCGCATTCGCCCCGTGCGATTGCACAAATCGCCTAGCCCTAGAAATGGCTTTGGTGGCAGAAGACTGGGGTGTGGCAGGAGATAGGTGAAGGGGCAACAGGAGAATGACAGGGAGCGGCAGGTCAGAAAGGCAGCAGGGACAGATATGGGGCAGCAGGTGAGGGGACATTAGGAGAATGTCAGAGGAAGCATGGGGGGGGGGTATTAGGAGAATGTCAGGGGCACCAGGTGATAGACAGGGCAAGCAGGCGAGATGGCATTAGGAGAATGTCAGAGGCATTAGGAGAATGTCAGAGGCAGCAGATGACAGACGGACAGCAGATGAGGGGGCATAAGGAGAATGCCGAGGGCAGCAGGTGAGGGGGCATTAGGAGAATGCCTGGGGCACCAGGTGACAGACAGGGGCAGCAGGTGAGGGGGCATTAGGAGAATGTCAGAGGCAGCAGGAGGGGGGCATTAGTAGAAAGTGGAGGAGCAGCAGGTGAGGGGGCATTAGGAGAATGTCAAAGGCAGCAGGTGAGGGGGCGTTAGGAGAATGTCAGGGGCAGCAGGTGAGGGGGCGTTAGGAGAATGTCAGGGGCAGCAGGTGAGGTGACATTAGGAGAATTCTAAGGGGCAGCATATAAGGGGGCATCATGAGAGGATAGGAGCAGGAGAGGGGGTATTAGGAGAGTGTCAGGGGCAGGAGGGGGATATTAGGAGAGGTTGGGGCAGGAGAGGTTGGGGGCAGGAGAGGAGGTATTAGGAGAATGTAGGGGCAGGAGAGGGGGTATTAGGAAAGGTTGGGAGCAGAAGAGGGGGTATTAGGAGAATGTAGGGGCAGGAGATTGGGTATTAGGAGAGTTTGGGAGCAGGAGATTGGGTATTAGGAGAGCTTGGGGGCAGGAGAGGGGATATTAGGAGAGGTTGGGGGCAGGAGAGGGGATATTAGGAGAGGTTGGGGGCAGGAGAGGGGGTATTAGGAGAGGATGGGGGCAGAAGAGGGGGTATTATGAGAAGTTGGGGGAAGGAGAGGGGGTATTAGGAGAAGTTGGTGGCAGGAGAGGGGGTATTAGGAGAGGTTGGAGGCAGGTGATGGGGTATTAGGTGAGGTTGGGGGCAGGAGAGGAGGTATTAGGAGAATGTAGGGGCAGGAGAGGGGGTATTAGGAAAGGTTGGGAGCAGAAGAGGGGGTATTAAGAGAATGTAGGGGCAGGAGATTGGGTATTAGGAGAGTTTGGGAGCAGGAGATTGGGTATTAGGAGAGCTTGGGGGCAGGAGAGGGGATATTAGGAGAGGTTGGGGACAGGAGAGGGAATATTAGGAGAGGTTGGGGGCAGGAGAGGGGGTATTAGGAGAGGATGGGGGCAGAAGAGGGGGTATTATGAGAAGTTGGGGGAAGGAGAGGGGGTATTAGGAGAAGTTGGTGGCAGGAGAGGGGGTATTAGGAGAGGTTGGAGGCAGGTGAGGGGGTATTAGGTGAGGTTGGGGGCAGGAGAGGGGGTATTAGGAGAATGTAGGGGCAGGAGATTGGGTATTAGGAGAGGTTGGGGACAGTAGAGGGGGTATTAAGAGAGGATAGGGGCAGGAGAGGGGGTATTAGGAGAGGAGAGGGACAGGAGATGGGGTATTAGGAGAGGATAGGGGCAGGAGAGGATAGGGGCAGGAGAGGGGGTATTAAAAGAGGATAGGGGCATGAGATGGTGTATTAGGAGAGGTTGGGTGCAGGAGACGGGGTATTAGGAGAGGTTGGGGCAGTAGAGGGGGTATTAGGTGAAGTTGGGGCAGGAGAGGGGGTATTAGGAGAGGATGGGGCAGGAGAGGAGGTATTAGGAGAGGCTTGGGGCAGGAGAGGGGGGATTGGGAGAGATTGGGGCAGGAGAAGTTGGGGGCAGGAGAGGGGGTATTAGGAGAGGTTGGGGACAGGAGAGGGGGTATTAGGAGAATGTAGGGGCAGGAGATTGGGTATTAGGAGCGGTTGGGGACTGGAGAGGGGTACTAGGAGAGGAGAGGGGGTATTAGGAGAGGATGGGGGCAGGAGAGGGAGTATTAGGAGAATGTAGGGGCAGGAGATTGGGTATTAGGAGAGGATGGGTGCAGGAGATTGGGTATTAGGAAAGGTTGGGTGCAGGAGAAGGGGTATTAGGAGAGGTTGAGGCAGGAGAGGGGGTATTAGGAGAGGCTTGGGGCCGGAGAGGGGGTATTAGGAGAGGATGGGGCAGGAGAGGGGGTATTAGGAGAGGTTGGGGCAGGAGAAGCGGTATTAGGAGAGGCTTGGGGCAGGAGAGGGGCGATTGGGAGAGATTGGGTGCAGGAGAGGGGGTATTAGGAGAGGTTGGGGGCAGGAGAGGGGGTATTAGGAGAGGTTGGGACAGGGTACAGGTGGGATTAGTGGACATTACCTGGAGGATGAGGGGGCAGGAGGTCACACCCTGGATGGAGGAATATGTACCGGAAGTGGGTGGGGCGGTATTTCCGAGCCATCGTCAGCATAGCGCATGGGATTATGGGTAGTGACTACCACGGCAACTCAGCAACCAGGAGCTGCCCCGCCCACTTGCTGCCCATAGGCCGCAGCTCCAGTCACTGTTAGACCCAGCTCCGCCCTCTCTCCCTCTCTAGTGATGGGTAGTTCATGAATGATTTGTTCAAAATGAACTAATCTTCAAAGTGAACTAGTTCGTTCAGGTCACAGCTTTGGCAAAGATTAGTTCATCAGGAAGGAGGAGTCAGACACAGACACAGACAGAATAGAACCAGCAGCTGCATTAGGCTTCTCACTGTCTCATTCACTTCACTGGATTTTCACTTCCTGAATCTGATGCTGTGAAATGAAAGGTAAAAGTACAACACAGCCCAGCAATACAGATCTAATAGAAAATAGTATCTGCGCTGCCTAGCCAAAGTCTATGTGTGTCTGTGAGTGCGCATGTGTGGTCATGCTGCTCACCTTTCTGTGATATAATCACTGTCCTATTAGTCCAGATGTCCAAACACTTGCTGCTACTTCTGGTACTACTGGCTCCTGAGCATACTGCTGTGCTAAACCTTCTGCTGGGTGTTGTGTAGGTGCAGCTGCAGCAGCACTGTTGTTATTCAGCTCTCACTCAGCAATACTCATGAGTCAGTACATCTCTGCTGCCACAGGGGGCACTGCTGTGATCAGACATGGAGTGGACTCACTCTGTGGAGCTGATTGAGTTACATTGTCCTGACGACTCCTTGCAAGTAGTTCATTACAGATCACTGATCAGATCTCTGACTCATACAGCCATACGAGTCAGTGCAGTACCTCTAAGCTACCATGTGTGGCACTGCTGTGCTCAGGCATATGCATTATATGGAACTGATACTGAACTGCATATAGCCATGATTCATTCCCCCAGTATATTAGGTGACAAGCTACACTCCCAATCAGCTAAAGACACAGCGCTGAGTCCCTGTAGGGTCAGATGACTCCACACAAGACACAGGGGGATATGTACTATGAACCTTCAAGTAACATAAAGTGGAGCAGTTGCCCCTAGCAACCAATCAGCTTCTGTCACTTTATATACTGTTGAAGATAAATGACAGAAGCTGATTGGTTACTTTACAACATCTCCACTTTCTCTCTCTCTAAGGTCTGTTACATTGGGGCAAAGGGACTTTTTTTCTTTTAATTATTGTATTTCAAAAGCGGAAAAAGTGACTTATGAGGTTACTCTGAATTTGGGTCACTTGCATATTATGAAGTAAATAGGAGTACCACCAATGGGAGTAATATGGCAGAGATACGTATGTCACTATAAGGTTGTTATATAACTTATTGCTTTTCTTACATATAAAACAATCTGACATATTACACACATCTGATCATTTACTCCTACAATGAGCTAGTGTTAGAAATACCTCCTCTATGTGTAATAGTCTAGACTAGTTCTACATCCAATCACTCCTCTCAGTCTCAGAGTCAGTGAGTGACAGGATGAACTACATGAACTAATCTCCTGAGAGAACTAGATTTCCCATCACTACCCTCACCCTCCCATACGCCGCAGCCCCGCCCCCTTTTCCTCCCATACGTCACAGCCCCGCCCCCTCTTCCTCCCATACGTCACAGCACTGCCCCCTCTTCCTCCCATACGTCACAGCACCGCCCCTTCTTCCTCCCATACGCCACAGCCCCGCCCCCTCTTCCTCCCATACGCCGCAGCACTGTCCCCGCCCCCATATCCCTACTATTGGTAGCAGCCCAGTCCCCGCCCACAGCTGCCTCCTGCACAGCGCATGGGATCAGCCACCAGCCCAGCCCACTCTCTCATAGGCTGCAGCATCCCGCCACTCAGCCAGCACCGCCCCTGTCTCTAGCTATTGGTCGCAGGGTCCAGTAACTCAGTCACCTTTCTCCCGCTCATTGCTCGCAGTCCAGCCCCCTCTCCCTCCCAACACGTCATGATGAGTGACAGGACGCTCAAATCAATGGCGGGTAGAATGGGAGGGGCTGGATGATGAGTATCTGCGGCCTGTGTCGGGAGACTGGGCGGGGCTGCTCCTGGTAGCTTAGTGACTGTCCCTACCCATAATCCCATGCGCTATGCAGATGGTGACCCGGAAACAGTGCCTCGCCCCTTCCAATACACAGAGCTCCGCCCCGGTCTCCTCTGCTGCCGCCTCCTTCTCCAGGTAATGGCCGCCGCCCCTCTCCTGCCGGGCAGGGTGTATGTGCTGCAGTGTGTGGTGCATGGAGAGTATATTACCCGTGTCATACACACACAGCACTGCACACACTGATGTCACTGTTAATACAAGGTTGTTACACATAGGGGGCGGTATACAGACATAGGGGGCGGTATACACACATAGGGGGATGTATACACACATAGGGGGGCAGTATACACACATAGGGGCAGTACACACACATAGGGGGCGGTATACACACATAGGGGGGCGGTATACAGACATAGGGGGCGGTATACAGACATAGGGGGCGGTATACAGACATAGGGGGCGGTATACACACATAGGGGGATGTATACACACATAGGGGGCAGTATACACACATAGGGGCAGTACACACACATAGGGGGCGGTATACACACATAGGGGGCGGTATACACACATAGGGGGCGGTATACACACATAGGGGGCGGTATACACACATAGGGGGCGGTATATACACATAGGGGGAGGTATACACACATAGGGGGCGGTATACACACATAGTGGGACGGTATACACATAGAGGTGCGGTATACACACATAGGAGGGCAGTATACACACATAGGGGGGCGGTATACACACATAGGGAGGCGGTATACACACATAGGGGGGCGGTATACACACATAGGGGGGCGGTATACACACATAGGGGGGCGGTATACACACATAGGGGGGCGGTATACACACATAGGGGGGCGATGTATCTGTGGGGGGTTGGTGCCGACTTCCCACTTATTTAGTGTGCTATAATGTGAATTTCACCTTGTACTGTGTGCTATAATGTGAAAGAGGCACCAGTACTAGATAGTATAAGGGGTTCTACTACACTAAACATGCCCCCTTTTAAGTGACCACGCCCCCTTTTCTGGAGCGCACGCGCATGATTGAGTCCTTGACTTTTGCATACCCCCACTTCAAAATTTCCACTTTGACCACTGATACTACCCCTGTATATTATGACAACACAGGCCGCTCCTCCTGTATACTATGACAGCGCAGGATGCTACCCCTGTATATTATGCCAACACAGGCCGCTTCTCCTGTATACTATAACAGCACAGGATGCTACCCCTGTACACTATAACAACACAGGCCACTCCCCCTGTATATTATGACAATACAGGCCACTCCCCCTGTATATTATGACAATACAGGCCAATCCCCCTGTATATTATGACACTACAGGTCGCTCCCCCTGTATACTATGACAGCACAGGATGTTACCCCTGTATATTATGACAACACAGGCCGCTCCTCCTGTATACTATAACAGCACAGTATGCTACCCCCTGTATTTTATGACAACACAGGCCGCTCCTCCTGTATATTATGACAACACAGGCTGCTCCCCTGTATACTAAGACAACACAGGCCACTCCCCCTGTATTTTATGACAACACAGGCCGCTCCTCCTATATACTATGACAGCACAGGATGCTACCCCTGTATATTATGACAACACAGGCCGCTGCCCCTGTATACTATGACAGCACAGGATGCTACCCCTCTATATTATGACAACACAGGCTGCTCCCCCTGTATACTATGACAGCACAGGATGCTACCCCCTGTATACTATAACAGCACAGGATGCTACCCCCTGTATACTATAACAGCACAGGATGCTACCCCCTGTATACTATAACAGCACAGGCTGCTCCCCTGTATACTATGACAGTATAAGCTGCTACCCCTGTATATTATGACAACACAGGCCACTCTCCCTCAAT
This sequence comes from Pseudophryne corroboree, assembly GCF_028390025.1. Lineage (NCBI taxonomy): Eukaryota > Metazoa > Chordata > Amphibia > Anura > Myobatrachidae > Pseudophryne > Pseudophryne corroboree. Next base: position 1,271,309 of record NW_026967515.1, on the reverse strand, counting down.
ACGATGACAACACAGGCCGCTACCACTGTATATAACAACACAGGCCGCTACCCCTGTATACTATGACAACACAGGATGCTACCCCTGTATATTATGACAACACAGGCCACTCCCCCTGTATATTATGACAACACAGGCCACTCTCCCTCTATACAATGACAACACAGGATGCTAACCCTGTATATAACAACACAGGCCGCTACCCCTGTATACTATGACAGCACAGGATGCTCCCCCTGTATATTATGACAACACAGGACACTCCCCCTGTATATTATGACAACACAGGATGCTACCCCTGTATATTATGACAGCACAGGATGCTACCATTGTATACTATAACAGCACAGGATTCTACCCCCTGTATTTTATGACAACACAGGCCGCTCCTCCTGTATAGTATGACAGCACAGGATGCTACCCCCTGTATTTTATGACAACACAGGCCGCTCCTCCTGTATACTATGACAGCACAGGATGCTACCCATGTATATTATGACAACACGGGCCGCTCCTCCTGTATACTATGACAGCACAGGATGCTACCCCTGTATATTATGACAACACAGGCCGCTCCCCCTGTATACTATGACAGCACAGGATGCTACCCCTGTATATTATGACAACACTGGCCGCTCCTCCTGTATACTATGACAGCATAGGATGCTACCCCTGTATATTATGACAACACAGGATGCTACCCCTGTATATTATGACAGCACAGGATGCTACCATTGTATACTATAACAGCACAGGATTCTACCCCCTGTATTTTATGACAACACAGGCCGCTCCTCCTGTATAGTATGACAACACAGGATGCTCCCCCTGTATATTATGACAACACAGGATGCTCCCCCTGTATATTATGACAGCACAGGATGCTAACCCTGTATATTATGACAGCACAGGCCGCTCCCCCTGTATACTATGACATCACAGGATGCTAACCCTGTATATTATGACAACACAGGCCACTCCCCCTGTATACTATGACAGTACAGGATGCTACCCCTGTATATTATGACAACACAGGATGCTACCCCTGTATATTATGACAGCACAGGCCGCTCCCCCTGTATACTATGACATCACAGGATGCTAACCCTGTATATTATGACAACACAGGCCACTCCCCCTGTATACTATGACAGCACAGGCCGCTACCCCTGTATATTATGACAGCACAGGATGCTACCCCTGTATATTATGACAGCACAGGCCGCTCCCCCTGTATACTATGACAGTACAGGATGCTAACCCTGTATATTATGACAACACAGGCCACTCCCCCTGTATACTATGACAGTACAGGATGCTAACCCTGTATATTATGACAACACAGGCCACTCCCCCTGTATACTATGACAGTACAGGATGCTAACCCTGTATATTATGACAACATAGGCTGCTCCTCCTGTATACTATGACATCACAGGATGCTAACCCTGTATATTATGGCAACACAGGATGCTACCTCTGTATATTATGACAACACAGGCCACTCCCCCTGTATATTATGACAACACAGGCCACTCCCCCTGTATATTATAGCAACACAGGCCGCTCCCCTTGTATACTATGACAGCACAGGATGCTACCCCTGTATATTATGACAGCACAGGCCGCTCCCCCTGTATACTATGACATCACAGGATGCTAACCCTGTATATTATGACAACACAGGCCACTCCCCCTGTATACTATGACAGTACAGGATGCTAACCCTGTATATTATGACAACATAGGCTGCTCCTCCTGTATACTATGACATCACAGGATGCTAACCCTGTATATTATGGCAACACAGGATGCTACCTCTGTATATTATGACAACACAGGCCACTCCCCCTGTATATTATGACAACACAGGCAACTCCCCCTGTATATTATGACAACACAGGCCACTCCCCCTGTATATTATGACAACACAGGCCGCTCCCCCTGTATATTATGACAGCACAGAATCCTACCCTTGTATATTATGACAACACAGGCCGCTCCTCCTGTATACTATGACAGCACAGGATGCTACCCCTGTATATTATGCCAACACAGGCCGCTTCTCCTGTATACTATAACAGCACAGGATGCTACCCCTGTATACTATGACAATACAGGCCACTCCCCCTGTATATTATGACAATACAGGCCAATCCCCCTGTCTATTATGACACTACAGGTCGCTCCCCCTGTATACCATGACAGCACAGGATGTTACCCCTGTATTTTATGACAACACAGGCCGCTTCTCCTGTATATTATGACAACACAGGCTGCTCCCCTGTATACTAAGACAACACAGGCCACTCCCCCTGTATATTATGACAACACAGGCAGCTCCCTCTGTATACTATGACAACATAGGATGCTAACCCTGTATATTATGACAACACAGGCCGCTCCTCCTGTATACTATGACAGCACAGGATGCTCCCCCTGTATATTATGACAACACAGGCTGCTCCCCCTGTATACTATGACAGCACAGGATGCTACCCCCTGTATACTATAACAGCACAGGCTGCTCCCCTGTATACTATGACAGTATAATCTGCTACCCCTGTATATTATGACAACACAGGCCACTCTCCCTCAATACGATGACAACACAGGCCGCTACCACTGTATACTATGACAGCACAGGGTGCTACCCCTGTATATTATGATGGCACAGGATGCTACCCCTGTATATTATGACAACACAGGACACTCCCTCTGTATACTATGACAGCACAGGATGCTACCCCTGTATATTATGACAACACAGGCCGCTACCCCTGTATACTATGACAGCACAGGGTGCTACCCCTGTATATTATGACAACACAGGACACTCCCTCTGTATATTATGACAACACAGGATGCTACCCCTGTATATTATGACAGCACAGGATGCTACCATTGTATACTATAACAGCACAGGATGCTACCCCCTGTATTTTATGACAACACAGGCCGCTCCTCCTGTATAGTATGACAGCACAGGATGCTACCCCTGTATATTATGACAACACGGGCCGCTCCTCCTGTATACTATGACAGCACAGGATGCTACCCCTGTATATTATGACAACATAGGCTGCTCCTCCTGTATTCTATGACATCACAGGATGCTAACCCTGTATATTATGGCAACACAGGATGCTACCCCTGTATATTATGACAACACAGGCCACTCCCCCTGTATATTATGACAACACAGGCCACTCCCCCTGTATATTATGACAACACAGGCCGCTCCCCCTGTATATTATGACAGCACAGGATCCTACCCTTGTATATTATGACAACACAGGCCGCTCTACCTGTATACTAAGACAACACAGGCTGCTCCCCCTGTATACTATGGCAACACAGGATGCTACCCCTGTATATTATGATAACACAGGCCACTCCCCCTGTATATTATGACAACACAGGCCACTCCCCCTGTATATTATGACAACACAGGCCGCTCCCCCTGTATATTATGACAACACAGGCCGCTCCCCCTGTATATTATGACAGCACAGGATCCTACCCTTGTATATTATGACAACACAGGCCGCTCTACCTGTATACTAAGACAACACAGGCTGCTCCCCCTGTATACTATGGCAACACAGGATGCTACCCCTGTATATTATGACAACACAGGCCACTCCCCCTGTATATTATGACAGCACAGGATCCTACCCTTGTATATTATGACAACACAGGCCGCTCTACCTGTATACTAAGACAACACAGGCTGCTTCCCCTGTATACTATGACAACATAGGCTGCTCCCGCTGTATACTATGACAGCTCACGATGCTACCCCTGTATATTATGACAACACATGCCACTCCTTCTGTATAGAAAGACATTACATGCCGCTCACCCTATATAATAATAGTAACAAGACACCACAGGCACTTACCCCTGTATAAAAGGGCAACACAGGCTGCTCCCCCTGTGTAGTAGGATGTCATAATCCACTACCCCTGTATCGGAGGATGCCCCAGGTCGCTCCCCCTGTAGTGTAGTACAACACATAGCGCTCCACTGTATAGTACAATGCCATTATATGTATAGAATAACGGTAGCGGCGGGGTCTGCTCCACCTGTATTACAGTAACGGCGGGGTCTGCTCCACCTGTATTACAGTAACGGCGGGGTCTGATACACCTGTATTACGGTAACGGCGGGGTCTGCCCCACCTGTATTACAGTAACGGCGGGGTCTGCTCCACCTGTATTACAGTAACGGCGGGGTCTGCTCCACCTGTATTACAGTAACGGCGGGGTCTGCTCCACCTGTATTACGGTAATAGTACACTAGAGTGTCAGCCACCTGTACAGGGATAATGCAGCACCAGAGGCTGCTCCAGCTGCACTATAACAAGGCACCAGAGGCTGCTCCCCCTGTAGTACAGAACCTGACACCAGAGCTGCTCAGCCTATAGAATAATAATAATAATATCATTACCTGCTGCCAGACACAGCAATGGCTGCTCTCTGCTCCTGCTGCCTTGTGGGAATGATAGAAGGAAGGCGGAGCTCAGACCAGGGGAAAATGGCCGCCGCTCCTGACGTCACTACACGGCCAGGGAACCTATTGCTGCTGCCGGAGTGGTCTACAAGAAAATGGCCGCCGGCCTCCTGCACTGAGGACATGTATTGTAATTGTTATTACAGAGGGCGGGGCTGTGGGAGTGGTGTACGAGGGGAGGGGCCAGTAACCTGTAAGCAGCTTTTGCCAATCATGCCCTACTTCCTGCCTGTGCGTTCCACCTGACTTCCGGACTGTGCGTTCCACATGCAGGAAGTGAGTTTTCATCGACTGCTGCAGCCTCCCAGTGTCCGTGGAAATCAGGTAATGGCGTCTTACTATACAGGGGGAGCAGCATGTGGTGTCCAGATATTATTATAATACAGGGGGAGCAGCCTGTGGTGTCCTGTTATTATTATACAGGGGAGCAGCGCGTGGTGTTCTGTTATTAATACTATACACTGGGAGCAGCCTGTGTTGTCCTGTTGTTGTTATTATTATACAGTGGGAGCAGCCTATGGTGTCCTGTTATTATTATACAGAGTGAGCGGCCTGTGTTGTCCTGTTGTTGTTATTATTATACAGGGGGAGCAGCCTGTGGTGTCCTATTATTATTATACAGGGGGAGCAGCATGTGGTGTCCTGTTTTTATTATTTTACAGGAGGAGCAGCCTGTGGTGTCCTGTTATTATTATTATTGTTATACAGGAGGAGCAGCCTGTGGTGTCCTGTTATTATTAGTGTTATACAGGTAGAGCAGGTTTTTGTGTACAGTTATTATTATACAGGGACACCAGCTTGTGGTGTCCTGGTATTATTATTATGTGTTGGGAGTGGTGGTGATGTCCTACAATACAGGAGGAATGGTCTGATGTGTCCTGCTTTTAAAGACATCTGTTATTATTTTTATACTGGGGTGCAGCCTTTAGTGTCATTATTATTATTATTATTATTATTATTATTATTATTATTATTATTAATTTTATTATATGTAATTGTGAGGATTGAAAATATTGCTCAGTATGAAGCAAATGTATATCAGACTCCTGGGAGTGTCACTGTGACATCACTTATATCTATAGTAATAATACAGGGACATGACTGGGGAGGTGAGGGAACTGGGAGTGTCACATTGACATCACTTATATCTATAGTAATAATACAGGGACATGACTGGTGAGGTGAGGGGAACTGGGAGCGTCACAGTGATATCACTTATATCTATAGTAATAATACAGGGACATGACTGGTGAGGTGAGGGGAACTGGGAATGTCACAGTGACATCACATATCTATAGTAATAATACAGGGACATGACTGGTGAGGTGAGGGGAACTGGGATCGTCACAGTGACATCACTTATTTCTATAGTAATAATACAGGGACATGACTGGTGAGGTGAGGGGAACTGGCAGTGTCACAGTGACATCACATATCTATAGTAATAATACAGGAACATGACTGGGGAGGTGAGGGGAACTGGGAGTGTCACAGTGACATCACATATCTATAGTAATGTAACCCCTCTTTTACCTGGGGGTACAGTGTATATGTGCAACGTGCCTCCACCAAAGCTATTTAGAGCCCAATACTCTAATTGCTTAAGAAATACCCTACCCCTGTAGTGGTCGCCTATAACATTAGTATGTGATGTAACCAGATAGGACTATGCACATTTACCTATCGTACCTTTCCTTTGTGATTTCAGGCTCTTCCACAGATACGGAGACAGTTCCACCGGTAAGTATACTAGTTTTATATGTAAGAAGTTATAGGCCACCCTATACAGTTATATCATATAATACTCAAACCATAAACCGTTCTAATAATATAACCCACCTATACATAATAATATACCCCACCTATACATAATAATATACCCCACCTATACACAATAATATACCCCACCTATACATAATAATATACCCCACCTATACATAATAATATACCCCACCTATACATAATAATATACCCCACCTATACATTATAATATACCCCACCTATACATAATATTATACTCCACCTATACATAATAATATACTCCACCTATACATAATATTATACTCCACCTATACATAATAATATACTCCACCTATACATAATATTATACTCCACCTATACATAATAATATACTCCACCTATACATAATAATATACCCCACCTATACATAATATTATACTCCACCAATACATAATAATATACTCCACCTATACATAATAATATACCCCACCTATACATAATAATATACCCCACCTATACATAATAATATACCCCACCTATACATAATAATATACCCCACCTATACATAAGGTAATGCATGCAATACAGAACATACGATTCCATAAGAAAGTTGTGGGGCTGTGTTTGAAAAACCACCCGGGTTCTCTTACTATAATCGTGCACGGTTGGGGCCCTTTCGTGTCTGTGTATAAGAAGTACTCTGGGTTATATGGGTATCCACTTGGAGCAATTGTCCTCACGATTGTTGAGCAATCCCTACTTCACGGCAATGAATAGCATGGTTTCCATGGAAGATCTAATTGTAGCGCTCCTAGACAACCTGAAACAGGAAGGTAGTACGTGGAGCTGTCCACCTTGGAATCCCTGACACCCGTGGTCTACTCGTTACATATAGTGGGGTGATGATCTGTGTTACCTGTCCCAGTATAAGCATAGCCCCACTGTAGATCCGTGGGTGTGGCTCCAGAACATACAGAAGTCCCGGTTATTGGCACCTGTCTCTGATAGGTGGGGGGTGCTTAGTCTTCCTAGTGTACCATTTCCAAGTTTAGGTGACCCTGCGCCCTCTCCGAGCTGCTTTCATCATTATACACCACCGCACTCTTTATGACTGCTACCCGGCTGGTCATTATCTAATGGATATGGAGTCTCTAGAGGTGCTATTTGTACTCCTCAGATCCACCGATTCTGCTGGTCCCTGTGCTACTGTGCTGGCGGCTGGTACTTTAATTGTTAAAGGATGATAGGAGAGTATGCAGATTAGCAGGATTTATATGGGGGCATCCTGCACTTACAATGATAGTGTGCCCGGTCTGGACCTCCCCCCCGACTCCGCCTCCACCAACAACCGGGCTCTTCCCGCGGGTTGGATGGGATGAGGGACACAGCTCTGCTTGGGGGGGGAAACTGTCTGCTACTGCTGGACTCCTGGTAGCTGCTGCCCGCACTGCGGTCTCCTCCCATGTACTAGCCTGCCCCGCCAGCACTCCGCCTCCCAGCACTCTCCGTGACAACCAGGCACCGGGACGTCCCTGCTCGGCGTCCACCAGGGGAAATTAATAGAGCGCTTCTCACCCGCAGCGGGAGACATCCAATTCCTTTCCCCCACAGGGGCTCTCTCACTCGCAGGGAACCGCCTTCCTGTAATCTCCCTTGTCTCAGCCGCCAGCCTTTTTCTCTCCCCTTAGTCACCCCACCAACAAAACCGCCGCTACACGCGCCCAGCCACCTCTCTCAGCACACGGGACCTCTGGAAGCTTCTCCATGATCTCCCCCGCACACTGCACGCTTCCCAGAGTCCCCTCACCTTCAGCAGGCACAGAATAATAACATGCATAAACACTATACATTATTGGATCACTAGAAAGATCCAAGTTATTATCACATATATGGTATACATCAGTTGGCAGCATCTCTATTACCTTATAGATCTACACATTCATTAATTGATTTGCCCCCTCATAGTGTCCCAAGGCATTTAAATCACTAGAGTACTACAGTAATAATACAGGGACATGACTGGGGAGGTGAGGGGATCTGAAAGTGTCACAATAACGTCACTTATATCTATAGTAATAATACAGGGACATGACTGGGGTCTGAGGAGACTTGGGAGTACAGTAACACCGGGGGATGTGTCTGGGTGATGACTGGAGAGGTGACTGCTGGGAATGGGACATTATACAGTAACACCAGGTGACGTGTCTTGGTGATGACTGGAGAGGTGACTGCTGGGAATGGGACATTATACAGTAACACCAGGGGATATGTCTGGGTGATGACTGGAGAGGTGACTGCTGGGAATGGTGCTTTATACAGTAACACCAGGGGATGTGTCTGGGTGATGACTGGAGAGGTGACTGCTGGGAATGGGACATTGGCCCTCATTCCGAGTTGATCGGTCGCAAGGCGAATTTAGCAGAGTTACACACGCTAAGCCTACGCCTACTGGGAGTGTATCTTAGCTTCTTAAAATTGCGACCGATGTATTCGCAATATTGCGATTACAAACTACTTAGCAGTTTCTGAGTAACTTCAACCTTACTCTGCCTGTGCGATCAGTTCAGTGCTTGTCGTTCCTGGTTTGACGTCCTAAACACACCCAGCGTTCGCCCAGACACTCCCCCGTTTCTCCGGCCACTCCTGCGTTTTTTCCGGAAACGGTAGCGTTTTCAGCCACACGCCCATAAAACGCCGTGTTTCCGCCCAGTAACACCCATTTCCTGTCAATCACACTACGATCGCCGGAGCGAAGAAAAAGCCGTGAGTAAAAATCCTTTCTGCATAGCAAAATTACTTGGCGCAGTCGCAGTGCGAACATTGCGCATGTGTACTAAGCGGATTTTCATTGCGATGCGATGAAAAAGAACGAGCGAACGACTCGGAATGAGGGCCATTATACAGTAACACTGGGGGATGTGTCTGGGTGATGACTGGAGAGGTGACTGCTGGGAATGGGGCATTATACAGTAACACCAGGGGATGTGTTTGGGTGATGACTGGAGAGGTGACTGCTGGGAATGGGTCATTATACAGTAACACCAGGGGACGTATCTGGGTGATGACTGGAGAGGTGACTGCTGGGAATGGGACATTATACAGTAACACCAGGGGATGTGTCTGGGTGATGACTGGAGAGGTGACTGCTGGGAATGGGACATTATACAGTAACACCAGGGGATGTGTCTGGGTGGTGACTGGAGAGGTGACTGCTGGGAATGGGACATTATACAGTAACACCACGGGATGTGTCTGGGTGATGACTGGAGAGGTGACTGCTGGGAATGGGACATTATACAGTAACACCAGGGGATGTGTCTGGGTGATGACTGGAGAGGTGACTGCTGGGAATGGGACATTATACAGTAACACCAGGGGATGTGTCTGGGTGGTGACTGGAGAGGTGACTGCTGGGAATGGGACATTATACAGTACCACCAGGGGATGTGTCTGGGTGATGACTGGAGAGGTGACTGCTGGGAATGGGACATTATACAGTAACACCAGGGGATGTGTCTGGGTGATGACTGGAGAGGTGACTGCTGGGAATGGGACATTATACAGTAACACCAGGGGATGTGTCTGGGTGATGACTGGAGAGGTGACTGCTGGGAATGGGACATTATACAGTAACACCAGGGGATGTGTCTGGGTGATGACTGGAGAGGTGACTGCTGGGAATTGGACATTATACAGTAACACCAGGGGACGTGTCTGGGTGATGACTGGAGAGGTGACTGCTGGGAATGGGACATTATACAGTAACACCAGGGGATGTGTCTGGGTGATGACTGGAGAGGTGACTGCTGGGAATGGGACATTATACAGTAACACCAGGGGATGTGTCTGGGTGATGAATGTATCACTGTGTGTGTCAGGTTACTATAAGGTGTCAGGATGTCACTGTCTATGTCTCCATGCAGGAGGGGGAGTATAAAGAGGAACACAGGGGTCTGTACAAGGACGTGATGATGGAGAATCACCGGCCCCTCACATCACTGGGTAAGAGGAGACTGTCATGTATTGTACAGGGGAGAGCAGGTATGGGGGCCCGCTATATAGACACATCATCTGATAATCACATATATATATACTGTACTCAGTCACTGTGTGTCTCCTACAGATGGGCCCAGTAACAGAGATACCCCAGAGAGATGTCCCCGTCCTCTGTATTCCCAGGATTGTACAGAGGAGAATCACAGGATCCCACAGGAGGATCAGGTAGGTGGGATTTAGGGTCTCCCCAATATACCAAAGTGACTGTCACTATATGATCTGTAGAGAAGCTGTGTGTGTCTTATACACTGATATTCTACTGTTTCACCTCAATTTAATCAAACAGAATGCAAATGCCATTGTATTTTTTGGGTTACTTAGGTAGAACGTCTTTCTCGTATAAAGGCAGAAGATAAAAGGAGAGAAGAAGAGACGTATGTGACTGATATAAAGGCAGAAGATATAGAGGGAGAAGAAGAGACGTATGTGACTGATATAAAGGCAGAAGATAAAAGGAGAGAAGAAGAGACGTATGTGACTGATATAAAGGCAGAAGATATAGAGGAAGAAGAAGAGACGTATGTGACTGATATGAAGGCAGAAGATACAGAGAGAGAAGAAGAGACGTATGTGACTGATATAAAGGCAGAAGATATAGAGGGAGAAGAAGAGACGAATGTGACTGATATGAAGGCAGAAGATATAGAGGGAGAAGAAGAGACGTATGTGACTGATATAAAGGCAGAAGATATAGAGGGAGAAGAAGAGACGTATGTGACTGATATAAAGGCAGAAGATATAGAGGGAGAAGAAGAGACATATGTGACTGATATAAAGGCAGAAGATACAGAGGGAGAAGAAGAGACGTATGTGACTGATATAAAGGCTGAAGATATAGAGGAAGAAGAAGAGACGTATGTGACTGATATAAAGGCAGAAGATCTAGAGGGAGAAGAAGAGACGTATGTGACTGATATGAAGGCAGAAGATACAGAGGGAGAAGAAGAGACGTATGTGAGGGGTGATCAGCAGTGTAAAGAGGAGGAGATCCCTACAGATATCAGCACAGGTGAGTAATAAACACTTATTACAGAAAAGAATCACATATTCTCCTTGCTCAGTCACTACAACAATCTCTTATCCTACACCCTCCTCTGTCAGTACAGACTAATGAGGGATATGTATTTGCCCAGTAGGGGAGTCAGGAGCCATCAGCCCCTATTATACTTTTGCTCTCCCCCTCACATCATGTCACTGTGTGTTACCAGCCCAGAGATCTGACCAGTCTCCTCCACACACTCTCTGGTGTATCTCATACATCAGGAGCCATCAGCCCCTATTATACTCCTGCTCTCCCCCTCACATCATGTCACTTTGTTACCAGCCCAGAGATCTGACCAGTCTCCTCCCCACACTCTCTGGTGTATCTCATACATCAGCAGCCATCATCCCCTATTATACTCCTGCGTTCCCCCTCACATCATGTCACTGTGTGTTACCAGCCCAGAGATCTGACCAGTCTCCTCCCCACACTCTCTGGTGTATCTCATACATCAGGAGCCATCAGCCCCTATTATACTCCTGCTCTCCCCCTCACATCATGTCACCGTGTGTTACCAGCCCAGAGATCTGACCAGTCTCCTCCCCACACTCTCTGGTGTATCTCATGCATCAGGAACCATCAGCCCCTATTATACTCCTACTCTCCCCTCACATCATGTCACTGTGTGTTACCAGCCCAGATATCTGACCAGTCTCCTCCCCACACTCTCTGGTGTATCTCATACATCAGGAGCCATCAGCCCCTATTATACTCCTGCTCTCCCCCTCACATCATGTCACCGTGTGTTACCAGCCCAGAGATCTGACCAGTCTCCTCCCCACACTCTCTGGTGTATCTCATACATCAGGAGCCATCAGCCCCTATTATACTCCTGCTCTCCCCCTCACATCATGTCACTGTGTTACCAGCCCAGAGATCTGACCAGTCTCCTCCCCACACTCTCTGGTGTATCTCATACATCAGGAGCCATCAGCCCCTATTATACTCCTGCTCTCCCCCTCACATCATGTCACTGTGTTACCAGCCCAGAGATCTGACCAGTCTCCTCCCCACACTCTCTGGCGTATCTCATACATCAGGAGCCATCAGCCCCTATTATACTCCTGCTCTCCCCCTCACATCATGTCACTGTGTGTTACCAGCCCAGAGATCTGACCAGTCTCCTCCCCACACTCTCTGGTGTATCTCATACATCAGGAGCCATCAGCCTCTATTATACTCCTGCTCTCCTCCTCACATCATGTCACTGTGTGTTACCAGCCCAGAGATCTGACCAGTCTCCTCCCCACACTCTCTGGTGTATCTCATACATCAGTAGCCATCAGCCCCTATTATACTCCTGCTCTCCCCCTCACATCATGTCACTGTGTGTTACAAGCCCAGTTGGTTACTGGTCTCTTCAGGCGTCATAAAAACCATGGTGGCAGAAATGTCATCCCAGCTCGCTGGTAATAATCAAAAGACACAACAACTAAACTCTTGCCCATTTTGGCTTCCAGGGGGAATTTCTCACAGGAATCCAGGCCTTGTACTCGAGCCCTTCCGCCAGAGTATCTGTAAATGGAGTGCAGTCGGACCCTCTAGTTATCTCCAATGGTACCAGACAGGGCTGCCCACTCTCGCCTCTGATCTTTGCCTTAGTTATAGAGCCATTAGCAGCCCGCATTCGAGCCTCGCCCGACATCGGTGGGCTGAGGGTGGGGGGTTCTACTTACAAAATATCTCTGTTTGCAGACGATGTCCTCCTATCGCTTTCCTCGCCACACACCTCTTTGCCGAACCTTTTTGACCTCCTCTTTGAATATGGCCAAGTCTCGGGGTACAAAGTTAACTGGTCCAAAACGGAAGCTCTCCCCTTCCACATCCCCCCTCCCCGATTATCCCACATGCAAAGCAACTTTAAATTCACCTGGTGCGCTTCTAAAATTCGTTATCTGGGGATCTTTATTACACGCCGCTACGGAGACTTATATAAGGAAAACTTTTCGCCACTGCTCAGAAACCTTAAAGCCGACCTCCATAAATGGCAATCACTAATTATCTCCTGGCTGGGTCGCATTGTAGCTCTGAAAATGAACATTGTCCCCCGCCTGCTTTATCTGTTTCAGACACTACCAGTGAAGGTTCCGGACTCTGTCTTAGCACACGTCCACTCATGGTTGCTCCGCTTTGTGTGGAGAAACAAGGTGCCTAGGATAGGCTTCTCAACTCTGCGCAAACCAGTGCAGGAAGGAGGTAGAGGCTTTCCAGATATCCGTCTATACTATTTGGCCTCCCATCTCAGCCAGGCGGTTACCTGGTTTGCCCCTACACAGGCTTTACGCTGGCTTCAGCTGGAGACGGCGCTTAGCCACATCCCATCTTTGTCATCCCTACTCCTATCCCCTTTTAGAACTAGATCTCCCCACCTACAACTGCACCCGGTGCTAGATTTCACCTGTCAGATCTGGGACTACTGCACACGACGCTTTCACTTACTGTCATCTCCCTCGGCGCTTACCCCCTTATGGGACAACCCTTCTTTCGCACCGGGTCAGTCACTGACCCGCTCGCGTCCATGGGTGGAACGGAACCTCCGCTTTGCCCTGGACGTGCTCTCCGAGGGAACTTGTGCTCCTCTATCGGATATCATGACGAAATTTGACTTCCCGGAGGCGAACCCTTTCACCTATTTCCAGCTGAGACACTTTGTCTCATCTTTATCAAACTCGTCCCCGTTCCAACCTCTCACCACGCTGGAGTCCTACTGTTATCACAAACCACTCGAACGTGGAATCATCTCTCTGCTGTATTCCCTTCTCCAGACTCGGGACCAGAAGACGACCCCGGCCTTCGTTCTCCAGTGGGAACGGGATCTAGGTCCGGTGCCTGATGGCTATGATTGGTCGGATATCTTCACTGCGGTCGCGAAGTCCTCTATCTCAACCCTGGTAAAGGAAAACGCATATAAAATCTTATACAGGTGGTATCTTGTCCCCTCAAGACTCCACAAAATGTTTCCCTCCTCATCACCCATGTGCTGGAGAGAATGCGGGGAACATGGCTCTTTCCTCCACATATGGTGGACGTGCCCTAAAATCACAATATTCTGGGACGCAGTCGCACGCCTGTTGAGTGCAGTACTCCAGACTCAGGTACAAAAAGACCCTTGGTCCTTCCTGCTAGGCCTCCCCATTACTAACGCGCCCCCAAACTCCGGTAAACTACTGACACAGATCCTAAACGCGGCTAGGTGCTCAATTGCCCTTCAATGGAAACAGAGGGAGCCCCCCCCCTATTAAACAGGTCATCAACAAAGTATGGTATCTCGCAAGCATGGAAAAAATCACTGCATACCTCCATAATAGATCTTTCCAGTTTCTCCTGAATTGGGAACTATGGTTCGACTCACAGGCTCCCGCAAGTGGATTACGATCCCCCGGGAGCTCGATGGCTCTCCTGCTCTGAATTCGGTGATCTCCTACCCTGACGAGTAGTTACAAGCTTGCCCTTAAATTTGACCTTTTCGTGTCCCTCAGGTAGCACTTTCCCTTTTTATACTAACGCCCTATACGAGGTCAGCGGATCAAGGAGGCGCACTGGCGGCCCCCCCCAACCCTGGGTCTCCCCCCCCCTATTCTATTCCCATCCCGTCTTGTCCCGTTCCCCTTTCTCTCTCTTCATGCTCTCTCTTTCTCTCTTTAGACTTCTTCTTTCTAATGCCATAGTTAAGTGTGTAACTTCCGGTTCCCATCCGACAGTAGGGTCTCTATTCACCCAGAGGTATAATCCATAACTGTTTCTCGTTTTAACAAATGTATGATTAATGGTTCATATGTTATCTTATTCTTCTTATTTACCTCCTCTCTTTCTTATCGCAAGCTGGGAACCGCATAATCTTTGTTCCAAGGTTATATCTCTGTTTTTGGTTGTATATTGTTACACGACAACAGCTCACCCCACGTGTGGTGGGGAGCTGTGGTGATATTTATAACCTAAAAATTAAAATAAACAATAAAAAAAAAAAGACACAACAACTGCAGCAGGCTGTAGCAGACCTAAAGTCCCTTTGGAAGACGCTGCAGTACAGCATTCATTTCTCTTACGTCCTAGAGGATGCTGGGTTTCCATTTAGTACCATGGGGTATAGACGGGTCCACTAGGAGCCAAGGGCACTTTAAGAAATTAATAGTGTGGGCTGGCTCCTCCCTCTATGCCCCTCCTACCAGACTCAGTTTAGAAAATGTGCCCGGAGGAGCTGGTCACAGATAGGAGAGCTCCTGAGGAGTTTTTCTGTTTATTATTTTACAGGTAGGCTGGGTGTCACCAGCATGACTGCTTCGTGGCACTTAGGTTTCCGTGGATTCTACATGGAGAAGAGGACCGATGTCGGCGTGTGAACATAGGTAAGTATGTGTGTGTCGACGTATGAAATAAAGTTTTACTGTCACGATGTGTGTGTCCTGTTTTTATTTGGGTATTTTTTTTTCAGTAGTACTACAGGTACCAGCGGGCCCGTTTTTCACCCGCATGCTGGTACTTGTGGTTCTCCAAGTACCAGCTTGCGGGGGAGGCTTGCTGGGACTTGTAGTACTACTGGAAAAAACAATATCTTTTTATTATCACAAAAGGCTATCAGCCCTCCCATCCGCAGCCCATTGGATGGGGGGGGACAGCCTCGGGCTTCACCCCTGGCCCTTGGTGGCTGGGGGGGGGGGGACCCCTTGATTGAAGGGGTCCCCACTCCCCCAGGGTACCCCGGCCAGGGGTGACTAGTTGGATATTTGATGCCACGGCCGCAGGGCACGGCATAAAAGTGACCCCCGGCTGTGGCATTATCTGTCCAGCTAGTGGAGCCCGATGCTGGTGTTAAAAATACGGGGGACCCCTACTCTTTTTGTCCCCCGTATTTTTGGCACCAGCACCAGGCGCAGAGCCCGGTGCTGGTTTTAAAAATACGGGGGATCCCTGGCCAATTTTTCCCCGGATTTTTAGAACCAGGACCAGCTCGAAGAGCCCGAGGCTGGTTATGCTTTGGAGGGGGGACCCCACGCCATTTTTTTCCCCGGTTTTTACCGTTTTTTAAAATCGCGGCAAAATCCGCCAAATCGGACGATTTTCGCCCGCGATTCTGGCGAATCCGTTTTTCATTGAATATGGTGAATTCCGGCAGGCACCTGCCGGAATTCACCTGGCGAATTGAGTCGGAAAAAAAAACGGCGAAAAATTGCCGCGATTCGCCGTGAATTGCATATACCCCATAGTGTGTTTTGTAGATAATATTCCCCTAAATAATGTCTGCGAGTATGTATAGTGTAAATGCTTCGTGGACATGGGGATTCCTCTTTGCATAATACGAAGGGTCAGACAAAGGTTGAACGATGGTGTTTAGTATCAATCTGCAGAGTATTTTATTAGAAACATTCCGGTGTTGGTTAGGAAGAGATTGTTCGCTGCTGCGTATAGTTATGTATAAAAGTAGTTTACAGACATTTACTGTATTTTCAGTTCATTATCCATGCGGTGGGAATCCTGAGGATACCTCCCACCTGAGCAGTTTGAAATAGTCACAGCCCACCTGTTCGAATCCACCTATGACCTTTTGTTATAATGCAGAGACACATTCCTGTGTCCAATGGACAATGAGATTGTAGGGACCATTGTATTGTACTGTAGGGTGTGTGTATATAAAGGCCACAGTACCCTGACCGGCCAGTACTCTCTCTCATCAACGATCATCTGCTTGATATCGGAGGTCTGGGTCCGGGTTGCACATGCGAGTATTCCCACGTATGGTATGTTCTCTGTAGCCACTTTGTTACCTTTTGTGTATGCCATTCATTCTCACTTTGTGTACTTGTGTTTACGATCGTTCGCTATTGTTTATATTTGTTTCATGTTATTCTGTTTAGTTATTAATGTTAGGTCTGTAGTGTATAAGCTGTAACTGTTTTTCTCTGACGTCCTAGTGGATGCTGGGAACTCCGAAAGGACCATGGGGAATAGCGGCTCCGCAGGAGACTGGGCACAATTAAAAGAAAGCTTTTAGACTACCTGGTGTGCACTGGCTTCTCCCACTATGACCCTCCTCCAAGCCTCAGTTAGATTTTTGTGCCCGGCCGAGCTGGATGCACACTAGGGGCTCTCCTGAGCTCCTAGAAAGAAAGTATATTTTAGGTTTTTTATTTTACAGTGAGACCTGCTGGCAACAGGCTCACTGCAACGAGGGATTAAGGGGAGAAGAAGCGAACCTACCTGCTTGCAGCTAGCTTGGGCTTCTTAGGCTACTGGACACCATTAGCTCCAGAGGGATCGACCGCAGGACCCGTCCTTGATGTTCGGTCCCGGAGCCGCGCCGCCGTCCCCCTTACAGAGCCAGAAGCAAGAAGAGGTCCGGAAAATCAGCGGCAGAAGACTTCAGTCTTCACCAAGGTAGCCAAAGTAGCCATTGCTCCTCATGCACACCTCACACTCCGGTCACTGGTGGGTGCAGGGTGCTGGGGGGGGGCGACCTGAGCAGCAATAAAAACACCTTGGATGGCTAAATAATCACAATATATAGCCCCAGAGGCTATATATGTGATAATTACCCCTGCCAGAATCCATAAAAAAGCGGGAGAAAAGTCAGCCGAAAAAGGGGCGGAGCTATCTCCCTCAGCACACTGGCGCCATTTATCCCTCACAGCTCCGCTGGAAGGAAGCTCCCTGGCTCTCCCCTGCAGTCTGCACTACAGAAGGGTAAAAAAGAGAGGGGGGGCACTAAATTTAGGCGCAGTATAAAGATTATAGCAGCTATAGGGGATATAATTCAGTTAGTCCCTGTATTATATAGCGCTCTGGTGTGTGCTGGCATACTCTCTCTCTCTGTCTCCCCAAAGGGCTTTGTGGGGTCCTGTCCTCTGTTAGACCATTCCCTGTGTGTGTGCGGTGTGTCGGTACGGCTGTGTCGACATGTTTAATGAGGAACATTATGTGGAGGCGGAGCAGTTGCCTATAAATGTGATGTCACCCCCTGCGGGGCAGACACCTGAGTGGATGGACTTATGGAAGTAATTACGTGCAAGTGTAGACTCCTTACATAAAAAAATTTGACGACATGCCAAATGCGGGACAGCCAGCTTCTCAGCTCGTGCCTGCCCAGGCGTCTCAAAGGCCATCAGGGGCTCTAAAGCGCCCGCTACCTCAGATGGCAGACACAGATGTCGACACGGATACTGATACCAGTGTCGACGATGAAGAGTCAAATTTAATGTCGACTAGGGCCATTCGTTGCATGATTGAGGCAATGAAAGAGGTATTACACATTTCTGATATAAACCCAGGTACCACAAAAAAGGGTATTATGTTTGGGGAGAAGAAACTACCAGTAGTTTTTCCCTCATCTGAGGAATTAAATGAAGTGTAAAGAAGCGTGGGCTTCCCCCGATAAAAAATTGGTAATTTCTAAAAAGTTACTAATGGCGTACCCTTTCCCGCCAGAGGATAGGTCACGTTGGGAAACACCCCCTAGGGTGGATAAAGCGCTCACACGTTTGTCAAAAAAGATGGCACTACCATCTCCGGATACGGCCACCCTGAAGGAGCCTGCTGATAGAAAGCAGGAGGCGATCCTGAAGTCTGTGTATACACACTCAGGCATTATACTTAGACCAGCTATTGCTTCAGCGTGGATGTGCAGCGCTTCAGCTGCGTGGTCAGATTCCCTGTCGGAAAATATTGACACCCTAGACAGGGACACTATTCTGCTAACCATAGAGCATATAAAAGACTTAGTCTTATACATGAGAGATGCACAGAGGGAGATCTGCCGGCTGGCATCTAAGATAAGTGCATTGTCCATTTCTTCTAGGAGAGGCTTATGGACTCGGCAGTGGACAGGGGATGCAGATTCGAAAAGGCACATGGAAGTTTTGCCTTATAAGGGTGAGGAGTTATTCGGGGATGGTCTCTCAGACCTAGTTTCCACAGCAACAGCTGGGAAGTCAGCTTTTTTGCCCCATGTTCCCTCACAGCCTAAGAAAGCGCCGTATTATCAGGTACAGTCCTTTCGACCCCAGAAAAACAGGAGGGGAAAAGGCGGGTAGGGAAAAAAGGCTGCAACAAACAGCAGGTTCCCAGGAACAAAAGTCCTCCCCCGCTTCTACCAAGTCCACCGCATGACGGTGTGGCTCCGCAGGCGGAGCCAGGTACGGTGGGGGGCCGCCACAAAAATTTCAGCGATCAGTGGGCTCGCTCACAGGTGGATCCCTGGATCCTCCAAGTCGTATCTCAGGGGTACAAGCTGGAATTCGAGGCGTCTCCCCCCCGCCGTTTCCACAAATCTGCCTTGCCGATTAATCCCTCAGGCAGGGAGGCTGTGCTAGCGGCAATTCACAAGCTGTATTCCCAGCAGGTGATAGTCAAGGTGCCCCTACTTCAACAAGGACGGGGTTACTATTCCACACTGTTTGTGGTACTGAAACCGGACGGTTCGGTGAGACACATTTTATATTTAAAATCCTTGAACACATACATAAAAAAATTCAAGTTCAAGATGGAATCGCTCAGGGCGGTAATTGCAAGCCTGGACGAGGGGGATTACATGGTATCTCTGGACATCAAGGATGCTTACCTGCTTGTCCCCATTTACCATCCTCCACCAGGAGTACCTCAGATTTGCCATTACCAATTCCAGACGCTGCCGTTTGGACTGTCCACGGCACCGATGGTGTTTACCAAGGTAATAGCGGAAATGATGATACTCCTTCGAAAAAAGGGAGTTTTAATTATCCCGTACTTGGACGATCTCCTTATAAAGGCGAGGTCCAAGGAGCAGTTGTTGGTCGGGGTAGCACTATCTCGGGAAGTGCTACAACAGCACGGATGGATTCTAAACATTCCAAAGTCACAGCTGGTTCCTACCACATGCCTACTGTTCCTGGGGATGGTTCTGGACACAGAACAGAAGAAAGTGTTTCTCCCGATGGAGAAGGCCAAGGAGCTGTCATCTCTAGTCAGAGACCTCCTGAAACCAAAACAGGTATCGGTGCATCACTGCACACGAGTCCTGGGAAAAATGGTAGCTTCCTACAAAGCAATTCCATTCGGCAGGTTCCATGCAAGAACCTTTCAGTGGGACCTCTTGGACAAGTGGTCAGGATCGCATCTTCAGATGCATCGGCTGATAACCCTGTCTCCAAGGACCAGGGTATCTCTGCTGTGGTGGCTGCAGACGGCTCATCTTATAGAGGGCCGCAGATTCGGCATACAGGACTGGGTCCTGGTGACCACAGATGCCAGCCTACGAGGCTGGGGGGCAGTCACACAGGGAAGAAATATCCAAGGACTTTGGTCAAGTCAGGAGTCGTCCCTACACATAAATATTCTGGAACTGAGGGCCATTTACAATGCCCTAAGTCAGGCAAGGCCCCTGCTTCAAACCCAGCCGGCTCTGATCCAATCAGACAACATCACGGCAGTCGCCCATGTAAACCGACAGGGCGGCACAAGAAGCAGGATGGCGATGGCAGAAGCCACAAAGATTCTCCGATGGGCGGAAAATCACGTCTTAGCACTGTCAGCAGTGTTCATTCCAGGAGTGGACAACTGGGAAGCAGATTTCCTCAGCAGACACGACCTACACCCGGGAGAGTGGGGACTTCATCCAGAAGTCTTCCAACTGATGGTAAACTGTTGGGAAAGGCCACAGGTGGACATGATGATATTGCGCAAGGTCAAGGAACCCTCAGGCGATAGCTGTGGACGCCCTAGTGACACCGTGGGTGTACCAGTCGGTTTATGTGTTCCCTCCTCTGCCTCTCATACCAAAGGTACTGAGAATAATAAGACGACGAGGAGTAAGAACGATACTCGTGGTTCCGGATTGGCCAAGAAGAGCTTGGTACCCAGAACTTCAAGAAATGATATCAGAGGACCCATGGCCTCTACCGCTCAGACAGGATCTGCTACAGCAGTGGACCTGTCTGTTCCAAGACTTACCGCGGCTGCGTTTGACGGCATGGCGGTTGAATACCGTATCCTAAAGGAAAAGGTCATTCCTACGCTGATAAAAGCCAGGAAAGAAGTAACCGCAAACCATTATCACCGTATTTGGCGAAAATATGTTGCTTGGTGTAAGGCCAGGAAGGCCCCAACAGAGGAATTTCACCTGGGTCGATTTCTGCACTTCCTACAGTCAGGAGTGACTATGGGCCTAAAATTGGGTTCCATTAAGGTCCAGATTTCGGCTCTGTCGATTTTCTTCCAGAAAGAACTGGCTTCACTGCCTGAAGTTCAGACATTTGTAAAGGGAGTACTGCATATTCAGCCCCCTTTTGTGCCTCCAGTGGCACCTTGGGATCTCAACGTGGTGTTGAGTTTTCTAAAATCACATTGGTTTGAGCCACTTAAAACCGTGGATCTAAAATATCTCACGTGGAAAGTGGTCATGTTATTGGCCTTGGCTTCGGCCAGGCGTGTATCAGAATTGGCGGCTTTGTCATGTAAAAGCCCTAATCTGATTTTCCATATGGATAGGGCAGAATTGAGGACTCGTCCCCAGTTTCTCCCTAAGGTGGTATCAGCTTTTCACTTGAACCAACCTATTGTGGTGCCTGCGGCTACTCGGGACTTGGAGGATTCCAAGTTGCTGGACGTAGTCCGGGCACTAAAAATCGATGTTTCCAGGACAGCTGGAGTCAGGAAAACTGACTCGCTATTTATCCTGCATGTACCCAACAAGCTGGGTGCTCCTGCTTCGAAGCACTCTATTGCTCGCTGGATCTGTAGCACGATTCAGCTTGCACATTCTGTGGCTGGACAGCCACATCCTAAATAAGTAAAAGCCCATTCCACGGGGAAAGTGAGCTCATCTTGGGCGGCTGCCCGAGGGGTCTCGGCTTTGCAACTTTGCCGAGCTGCTACTAGGTCAGGGGCAAACACGTTTGCTAAATCCTACAAATTTGATACCCTGGCTGAGGAGGACCTTGAGTTCTCTCATTCGGTGCTGCAGAGTCATCCGCACTCTCCCGCCTGTTTGGGAGCTTTGGTATAATCCCCATGGTCCTTTCGGAGTTTCCAGCATCCACTAAGACGTCAGAGAAAATAAGATTTTACTCACCGGTAAATATTTTTCTCGTAGTCCGTAGTGGATGCAGGGCGCCCATCCCAAGTGCGGATTGTCTGCAATACTTGTATATAGTTATTGCCTAACTAAAGGGTTATTGTTATGAGCCATCTGTTGAGAGGCTCAGTTATACTTCATACTGTTAACTGGGTATAGTATCACGAGTTATACGGTGTGATTGGTGTGGCTGGTATGAGTCTTACCCGGGATTCATAATCCTTCCTTATTGTGTCAGCTCTTCCGGGCACAGTATCCTAACTGAGGCTTGGAGGAGGGTCATAGAGGGAGGAGCCAGTGCACACCAGGTAGTCTAAAAGCTTTCTTTTAGTTGTTCCCAGTCTCCTGCGGAGCCGCTATTCCCCATGGTCCTTCCGGAGTTCCCAGCATCCACTACGGACTACGGGAAAAAGATTTACCGGTGAGTAAAATCTTATTTTCCCCTTTTTACATACTAAAGGTATTTACGAAGGTGTTGGAACCTTATCAGGTCTTGTGTATTTCACCATTAATTACATAGGGTTTCTGAGCGTCTCAATCGCTCAAACAGCTTTCTTATTATCAAGGTCAATAAGCGTTACATCATTGTAGTATTACAGCACTAAGGTTTACAGTATAAGCATACCCTTACAGTGTGTTGTTAGCAAGGTTTACTGTGTGTCATTCAGTGAGCGTCTGCGCTGCTCGTGTCCCACTCTCGGACACAGCGTCCGCTACGCTAATAGCGTAGCATTACGGTGCTCGGCCGCCTATAGCGTGCTCGATACTAAACGTAAGCCCGCGAGCGTACGTGTCGCTCGTGCATCGCACCCTCGGTCTAGCGTCTACTACGCTAAGTGCGTACCCTTACGGTACTCTATGCGCCACTTGCGTACTTAGTCCATAAAAAGTATATAGCTAATGTTACAAGGTAATAATTTACTTTATCATTCTCCTAGTCCGTAGAGGATGCTGGGCGCCCGTCCCAGTGCGGAAACTCTGCAAGACTTGTATATAGTTGTTGATTACATAAGGGTTATGTTACAGTTGGAATCTGTCTTGGACCGTTGCTGTTTTTTGTTCATACAGTTAACTGGTTATGTATGATCCAGGTTACGTGGTATGCTTGGTGTGGGCTGGTATGAATCTTGCCCTTAGTTTTCCAAATCCTGCCTTGTAGTGTCCATCTCCTCTGGGCACAGTTCTCTGAGGTCTGGAGGAGGGGCATAGAGGGAGGAGCCAGTGCACACCCATAGTCAAAGTTCTTTTAGGTGCCCTATCTCCTGCGGAGCCCGTCTATACCCCATGGTCCTTACGGAGTCCCCAGCATCCTCTACGGACTAGGAGAAATAGATTTACCGGTAGGTTTAAAATCTTATTTTTTTTTACACTTGGCTATCAGCCTCCCATCCGCCGCCCTTGGATGGGGGGGAGGGGCAACCTCGGGCTTCACCCCTGGCTCTTGGGTGGCTGGAGGGGGGGGACCCCTTGATTTAAGGGGTCCCCACTCCTCCAGGGTACCCCGGCCAGGGGTGACTAGTTGGGGATTTAATGCCACGGCCGCAGGGACCGGTATAATAGTGTCCCCCGGCTGTGGCATTATCTATTTAGCTACTGGAGCCCGGTGCTGGTGTGAAAAATACAGGGACCCCTACGTCTTTTGTCCCCCTACGTCTTTTGTCCCACGTTTTTTTTGCACCAGGACCAGATGCAGATCCCCTGTCATTTTTCCCCGTATTTTTACAATCAGGACTCAGAGGCTGGTTATGCTTAGGAGTGGGGACCCTGTGCAATTTTTTTCAGGGTTTTTTAGACACCTTTGTGCCGTCCATGAAGTCGAATCCAGGACGCACACTATCGTCAATTGGTCCGTTTTTCGACAGCGGGACTGTCGAGTCCGTTTTTTATTGAATATGACGAATTTGGGTCCCCGCGGGAGGGTGTGTGACTGTTGAATTAAAAAACAGTCGAATTCCAGTCGGAAATTCGACCGCAATTGCATATACCCCATAATATACTAATCCACAGCACTCGCCGTTCCTAGATTTGGGGTGCAACACAGTATACGACCACATTGTTTAAATCAAATCACTGGGGCTCTGCACTCACTATATTAACTAACAATAATAAACAGTGGAGCATTAGTTCACGTATTGACTGATGCATTTAAGCCTGCAGCTTCCCCCCCCCCCACACATATTACCAGCATTGTATCAATTAACAACCAATTAAAACCCAATGGTTTTTCTCTGACGTCCTAAGTGGATGCTGGGAACTCCGTAAGGACCATGGGGAATAGCTGCTCCGCAGGAGACTGGGCACATCTAAAGAAAGCTTTAGGGCTACCTGGTGTGCACTGGCTCCTCCCACTATGACCCTCCTCCAGACCTCAGTTAAAATCTTGTGCCCGGCTGAGCTGGATGCACACTAGGGGCTCTCCTGAGCTCCTAGAAAGAAAGTATATTTTAGGTTTTTTATTTTACAGTGAGATCTGCTGGCAACAGACTCTCACTGCTACGAGGGACTAAGGGGGAGAAGAAGCGAACCTACCTGCTTGCAGCTAGCTTGGGCTTCTTAGGCTACTGGACACCATTAGCTCCAGAGTGATCGAACACAGGGCCCGACCTAGATCGTCCGGTTCCGGAGCCGCGCTGCTGTCCCCCTTACAGAGCCAGAAGCAAGAACGGAAAATCGGCGGCAGAAGACTTCGGTCTTCAACAAGGTAGCGCACAGCACTACAGCTGTGCGCCATTGCTCCTCATGCACACCTCACACTCCGGCCACTGATGGGTGCAGGGCGCTGGGGGGGGGGGCGCCCTGAGGGCAATATAATACACCTTGGCTGGCAAATCTACACCATATATAGTCAGCAATGCTATATAGGTGTAAAAATACCCCTGCCAGAGTTTCAGAAAAAGCGGGAGAAGTCTGCCTAAAAAGGGGCGGTGCTATCTCCCTCAGCACACTGGCGCCATTTTTCCCTCACAGCTCCGCTGGAAAGATCGCTCCCAGGCTCTCCCCTGCAGTTTTGACTACAGAAGGGTAAAAAAGAGAGGGGGGGCACTAAATTTAGGCGCAGTATATATAATATAAGCAGCTATAAGGGAAAAAACACTCAGTTATAGTGGGATCCCTGTGTTATATAGCGCTCTGGTGTGTGCTGGCATACTCTCTCTCTGTCTCCCCAAAGGGCTTTGTGGGGTCCTGTCCTCAGTCAGAGCATTCCTTGTGTGTGTGCGGTGCGTCGATACGGCTGTGTCGACATGTTTGATGAGGAGGCTTATGTGGAGGCGGAGCAGGTGCCGATAAATGTGATGTCACCCCCTGCAGGGCCGACACCTGAGTGGATGGACTTGTGGAAGGAATTACGTGAAAGTGTTAACTCCTTACATAAAAGGTTTGACGACATACCAAATATGGGACAGCCGGCTTCTCAGCTCGTGCCTGCCCAGCCGTCTCAAAGGCCATCAGGGGTTCTGAAACGCCCGCAACCTCAGATGGCAGACAGATGTCGACACGGATACTGATACCAGTGTCGACGATGAGGAGACAAATGTAATGTCCAATAGGGCCACTCGTTACATGATTGAGGCAATGAAAAATGTGTTGCACATTTCTGATCTTACCCCGGGTACCACAAAAAGGGGTATTATGTTTGGGGAGAAAAAACTACCAGTAGTTTTTCCCCCATCTGAGGAATTAAATGAAGTGTGTGAAGAAGCGTGGGCTTCCCCCGATAAGAAATTGGTAATTTCTAAAAGGTTACTAATGCCGTACCCTTTCCCGCCAGAGGATAGGTCACGTTGGGAAACACCCCCTAGGGTGGATAAAGCGCTCACATGCTTGTCAAAAAAGGTGGCACTACCGTCTCCGGATACGGCCGCCCTAAAGGAACCTGCTGATAGAAAGCAGGAGGCTATCCTGAAGTTTGTGTATACACACTCAGGCATTATACTGAGATCAGCTATTGCTTCAGCATGGATGTGCAGTGCTGCAGCTGCGTGGTCAGATTCCCTGTCGGAAAATATTGATACCCTAGACAGGGACACTATATTGCTAATCATAGAGCATATTAAAGACGCGGTCTTATACATGAGAGATGCACAGAGGGATATTTGCCGGCTGGCATCTAAAATAAGTGCAATGTCCATTTCTGCCAGAAGAGGGTTATGGACTCGGCAGTGGACAGGGGATGCAGATTCTAAAAGGCACATGGAAGTTTTGCCTTATAAGGGTGAGGAGTTTTTCGGGGATGGTCTCTCGGACCTCGTTTCCACAGCAACAGCTGGGAAGTCAACGTTTTTGCCCCATGTTGCCTCACAGCCAAAGAAAGCACAGTATTATCAGGTACAGTCCTTTCGGCCCCACAGGCGGAGCCAGGTACGGTGGGGGGCCGACTCAAAAATTTCAGCAGTCAGTGGGCTCGCTCACAGGTGGATCCCTGGATCCTTCAAGTAGTATCTCGGGTACAAGCTGGAATTCGAGACGTCTCCCCCCCCCCCCCCCCCCCGCCGTTTCCTCAAATCTGCCTTGCCGACAACTCCCTCAGGCAGGGAGGCTGTGCTAGAGGCAATTCACAAGCTGTATTCCCAGCAGGTGATAGTCAAGGTGCCCCTACTTCAACAAGGACGAGGTTACTATTCCACACTGTTTGTGGTACCGAAACTGGACGGTTCAGTGAGACCCATTTTAAATTTAAAATCCTTGAACACATATATAATAAAATTCAAGTTCAAGATGGAATCGCTCAGGGCGGTTATTGCAAGCCTGGACGAGGGGGATTACATGGTATCTCTGGACATCAAGGATGCTTACCTGCATGTCCCCATTTACCATCTTCACCAGGAGTACCTCAGATTTGTGGTACAGGACTGTCATTACCAATTCCAGACGCTGCCGTTCGGTCTCTCCACGGCACCGATGGTATTTACCAAGGTAATGGCCGAAATGATGATACTCCTTCGAAAAAAGGGAGTTTTAATTATCCCGTACTTGGACGATCTCCTGATAAAAGCGAGGTCCAAGGAGCAGTTGTTGGTCGGGGTAGCACTATCTCGGGAAGTGCTACAACAGCACGGTTGGATTCTAAACATTTCAAAGTCACAGCTGATCCCTACGACACGTTTACTGTTCCTGGTGATGGTTCTGGACACAGACCAGAAAAAAGTGTTTCTCCCGGAGGAGAAAGCCAAGGAGCTGTCATCTCTAGTCAGAGGCCTCCTAAAACCAAAACAGGTGTCGGTGCATCACTGCACGCGAGTCCTGGGAAAAATGGTAGCTTCATACGAAGCAATTCCATTCAGCAGGTTCCATGCAAGAACGTTTCAGTGGGACCTGTTGGACAAGTGGTCCGGATCGCATCTTCAGATGCATCGGCTGATAACCCTGTCTCCGAGGACCAGGGTGTCTCTGCTATGGTGGCTGCAGAGTGCTCATCTTCAAGAGGGCCGCAGATTCGGCATACAGGACTGGGTCCTGGTGACCACGGATGCCAGCCTTCGAGGCTGGGGGGCAGTCACACAGGGAAGAAACTTCCAGGGACTATGGTCAAACCAGGAGATCTCCCTACACATAAATGTTCTGGAGCTGAGGGCCATTTACAATGCCCTAAGTCAAGCAAGACCACTGCTTCAAAACCAGCCGGTACTGATTCAGTCAGACAACATCACCAGACAACATCACGGCGGTCGCCCATGTAAACCGACAGGGCGGCACAAGAAGCAGGATGGCGATGGCAGAAGCCACAAAGATTCTCCGATGGGCGGAAAATCACGTTAGCACTGTCAGCAATGTTCATTCCGGGAGTGGACAACTGGGAAGCAGACTTCCTCAGCAGGCACGACCTCCACCCGGGAGAGTGGGGACTTCATCCAGAAGTTTTCCAAATGATTGTAAACCGTTGGGAAAGGCCACAGGTAGACATGATGGCGTCCTGCCTCAACAAAAAGCTAAAAAGATATTGCGCCAGGTCAAGGGACCCTCAGGCGATAGCTGTGGACGCTCTAGTGACACCGTGGGTGTACCAGTCGGTTTATGTGTTCCCTCCTCTACCTCTCATACCCAGGGTACTGAGAATAATAAGAAGACGAGGAGTAAGGACTAAACTCGTGGTTCTGGATTGGCCAAGAAGAGCTTTGTATCCGAAACTTCAAGAAATGATCTCAGAGGACCCATGGCCTCTGCCGCTCAGACAGGACCTGCTGCAGCAGGGGCCCTGTCTGTTCCAAGACTTACCGCGTCTGTGTTTGATGGCATGGCGGTTGAACACCGGATCCTAAAAGAAAAGTGCATTCCGGAGGAAGTCATTCCTACGCTGATTAAAGCCAGGAAAGATGTCACTGCAAAACATTATCACCGCATATGGTGGAAATATGTTGCTTG
The DNA here is from genome assembly GCF_028390025.1 of Pseudophryne corroboree. Classification (NCBI taxonomy): domain Eukaryota; kingdom Metazoa; phylum Chordata; class Amphibia; order Anura; family Myobatrachidae; genus Pseudophryne; species Pseudophryne corroboree. The sequence goes on along the minus strand of NW_026967515.1, from coordinate 1,242,555 downwards.
GTGTGAGGCCAGGAAGGCCCCAACAGAGGAATTTCAGCTGGGTCGATTTCTGCACTTTCTACAGTAAGGAGTGACTATGGGCCTAAAATTGGGTTCCATTAAGGTCCAGATCTCGGCTCTGTCGATTTTCTTTCAGAAAGAACTGGCTTCACTGCCTGAAGTTCAGACATTTGTTAAGGGAGTGCTGCGTATTCAGCCCCCTTTTGTGCCTCCAGTGGCACCTTGGGATCTCAACGTGGTGTTGGGTTTCCTAAAGTCACATTGGTTTGAGCCACTAAAAACCGTGGATTTGAAATATCTCACGTGGAAAGTGGTCATGCTGTTGGCCTTGGCTTCGGCCAGGCGTGTGTCAGAATTGGCGGCTTTGTCATGTAAAAGCCCTTATCTGATTTTCCATATGGATAGGGCGGAATTGAGGACTCGTCCTCAGTTTCTCCCTAAGGTGGTATCTGCTTTTCATTTGAACCAACCTATTGTGGTGCCTGCGGCTACTAGGGACTTGGAGGATTCCAAGTTACTGGACGTAATCAGGGCCTTGAAAATCTATGTTTCCAGGACGGCTGGAGTCAGGAAAACTGACTCGCTGTTTATTCTGTATGCACCCAACAAGCTGGGTGCTCCTGCTTCAAAGCAGACTATTGCTCGCTGGATCTGTAGCACAATTCAGCTTGCACATTCTGCGGCTGGACTGCCGCATCCTAAATCTGTAAAAGCCCATTCCACGAGGAAGGTGGGCTCTTCTTGGGCAGCTGCCCGAGGGGTCTCGGCTTTGCAACTTTGCCGAGCTGCTACTTGGTCAGGGGCAAACACGTTTGCTAAATTCTACAAATTTGATACCCTGGCTGAGGAGGACCTTGAGTTCTCTCATTCGGTGCTGCAGAGTCATCCGCACTCTCCCGCCCGTTTGGGAGCTTTGGTATAATCCCCATGGTCCTTACGAAGTCCCAGCATCCACTTAGGACGTCAGAGAAAATAAGATTTTACTCACCGGTAAATCTATTTTTCGTAGTCCGTAGTGGATGCTGGGCGCCCATCCCAAGTGCGGATTGTCTGCAATACTTGTATATAGTTATTGTTAACTAAAGGGTTATTGTTGAGCCATCTGTTACGAGGCTCCGTTAATATTTCATACTGTTAACTGGGTATAATATCACGAGTTATACGGTGTGATTGGTGTGGTTGGTATGAGACTTACCCGGGATTCAAAATCCTTCCTTATTGTGTCAGCTCTTCAGGGCACAGTATCCTAACTGAGGTCTGGAGGAGGGTCATAGTGGGAGGAGTCAGTGCACACCAGGTAGTTCTAAAGCTTTCTTTAGATGTGCCCAGTTTCCTGCGGAGCCGCTATTCCCCACGGCCCTTACGGAGTCCCAGCATCCACTACGGACTACGAGAAATAGATTTACCGGTGAGTAAAATCTTATTTTTATTACTTTATTCAGCTCTTTATACACTTAACTTTGTGTTTAATATTTCAACGATTTATCTTACATACTTTACTGTACTTAATAAAGGTTATATATTATTTATTAGTGCGCAAACAGGACAGCACTTTCTCTTCTATGGTGTTTTATTATAGCAATGTCCATGTCACCTCTAGTAATCCCACATGAGCGCCTACGTCACCTCTAGTAATCCCACATAAGCATCCATGTCACCTCCTAGTAATCCCAGATGAGCATCCATGTCACCTCTAGTAATCCCACATGAGCGCCTTCGTCACCTCTAGTAATCCCACATGAGCGCCTACGTCACCTCTAGTAATCCCACATAAGCATCCATGTCACCTCCTAGTAATCCCAGATGAGCGTCCATGTCACCTCTAGTAATCCCACATGAGCGCCCACGTCACCTCTAGTAATCCCAAATGAGCGTCCATGTCACCTCTAATAATCCCCCATGTCACCTCCTAGTAATCCCCCAAAAGCATCCATGTCACCTCTAGTAATCCCACATGAGCGTCCATGTCACCTCTAATAATCCCACATGAGAGTCTGTGTCACCTCTAGTAATACCACATGAGCGTCCATGTCCCCTCTAGTAATCCCACATGAGCGCCAATGTCCCCTCTAGTAATCCCACATGAGCGCCAATGTCCCCTCTAGTTATCCCACATGAGCGTCCGTGTCACCTCTAGTAATCCCACATGAGCGCCCACGTCACCTCTAGTAATCCCACATGAGCGCCCACGTCACCTCTAGTACTCCCATATGAGCGTCTGTGTCACCTCTAGTAATCCCATATGAGCGTCCGTGTCACCTCTAGTAATCCCATATGAGCGTCCGTGTCACCTCTAGTAATCCGACTTGAGCGTCCGTGTCACCTCTAGTAATCCCACTTGAGCGTCCATGTCACCTCTAGTAATCCCACTTGAGCCTTCAGTGTTGATCAAGCTCCAGTCTAAGCATCCTAGTTTTTTGTTTTTTAATAAACATAAAAGCACTGATTACAGGTAAAAAAAAAAGTGGCAGTTATAGAATTATATATTGTATCCTGTTACATCCTGGGTCTTGTCTGCTCGTTTTATATATTAATGTATTTTATTTCCAGCAGATGGACCCACAAGCAGGAATATCTCAGAAGGACATCTAATGTTATCCCTGGATTGTGAAATAACAGATAACGACAGTAGACAGGATTCTCCAGGAGATAACCTCATTATCCCAATTATACATCCAGCTCTATCAACTGATCCCCCTGATCCTGGGAAATCTTCTCCTGATCACTCTGATATTGGTGCATCTATTACAGCTCTGAGATTAGATACAGAGTTTCCCTGTTCTACAGATGCCAAATGTTTTACACAGAACACAAACCGTATTACTCATCAGCCAGCTAAGGCAGGTGAGAGGCTATTTCCATGTTCTGAGTGTGGGAAATGTTTTACATATAAATCAGATCTTGTTACACATCAGAGACGTCACACTGGTGAGAAGCCATTTCCATGTTCTGAGTGTGGGAAATTTTTTACAAGTAAATCAAATCTTGTTACACATCAGAGAAGTCACACAGGTGAGAAGCCGTATTCCTGTTCTGAGTGTGGGAAATGTTTTGCACAGAAATCTGATCTTTTTAAACATCAGAGAAGTCACACAGGTGAGAAGCCGTATTCCTGTTCTGAGTGTGGGAAATGTTTTGCATCGAAATCATATCTTGTTACACATCAGAGAAGTCACACAGGTGAGAAGCCGTATTCCTGTTCTGAGTGTATGAAATGTTTTCCACAGAAATCAGATCTTATTACACATCAGAGAAGTCACACTGGTGAGAAGCCATTTCCATGTTCTGAGTGTGGGACATTTTTTGCATCGAAATCAAATCTTGTTACACATCAGAGAAGTCACACAGGTGAGAAGCCGTATTCCTGTTCTGAGTGTGGGAAATGTTTTGCACATAAATCGTCTCTTTTTAAACATCAGAGAAGTCACACAGGTGAGAAGCCGTATTCCTGTTCTGAGTGTGGGAAATTTTTTGCATCGCAATCAATTCTTGTTACACATCAGAGAAGTCACACAGGTGAGAAGCCGTATTCCTGTTCTGAGTGTGGGAAATGTTTTGTATCGAAACCAAATCTTGTTACACATCAGAGAAGTCACACAGATGAGAAGCCGTATTCCTGTTCTGAGTGTGGGAAATGTTTTGTATCGAAACCAAATCTTGTTACACATCAGAGAAGTCACACAGGTGAGCAGCCATATTCCTGTTCTGAGTGTGGGAAATGTTTTGCACACAAATCATCTTTTGTTAGTCATCAGAGAAGTCACACAGGTGAAAAGCCGTATTCCTGTTCTGTGTGTGGGAAATGTTTTCCACAGAAATCGGCTCTTGTTACACATCAGAGAAGTCACACAGGTGAGAAGCCGTATTCCTGTTCTGAGTGTGGGAAATGTTTTAGACAGAAATCACATCTTGTTACACATCAGAGAAGTCATACAGGTGAGAAGCCATTTTCATGCTGTGAGAGAAATATATATGTTGAACATATTAGACATTACCCAAGCACGGAACCATTTAAATCTTCTGGAGTATAATTATCACTGTCATGCAATGTTCCTCAAGGGTCAATCCTATCTCCTATCTTCATGCAATATACAGTCTGGTCCATATATATTGGGACATCGACACAATTTTCATATTTTGAGCTCTATACACCACCACAATGGATTTGAAATTAAACAAACAAGATGTGCTTTAACTGCAGACTTTCCGCTTTAATTTGAGGGTATATACATCAAAATCAGGTGAACGGTGTAGGAATTAAAATGGTTTTTATATGTGCCTCCCACTTTTTAAGGGACCAAAAGTAATGGTACAAACTAAACAATCCTAAATCAAATATTGTAAATCAGATCAGTGCGATCGTCCAGATCAACAAAAAATACTTTACTACTTAATGTGGTCGCAGCCCGGATCAGTGTTTCGTGAATTGAGCTTTGACATATTTTCCAAGGGCGATCTGATTACCATCTCCTAGATGAAGACCTGGATACAATATCCATACTGATATGCAAATATTTATCTGGTACGCATATAAATTTTGTGTGATAACTGAATTTAATCCTACATACGGAAATATACTACGCTATATAGCGATTCTTTGTGTCTCCTAGCAGCATTTAGATCCCAGTAGTAACCTGGACTAAAGAATGGGGGACTGATACGCCATGTGTCAAGCCGTAATCCGTACGCTATAATATTCTTGCGTGTGACAAAACTAGTGATAAGCGGATTCGGTTTTACTCTGTTCTCAAAACGGCATCTTATTGGCTTACAGATGTCATGTGTTTTGTATAGCCAATAAGATTCTGTTTTGAGATCCGAGTAAAACCGAATCCGCTCATCACTAGACAAAACTGATTGAAAAATACTACACCATAGTCGCTCTCTTGTTTCTTCCTTTGATTCCAAAATCCTAAATCAAACTTTTACTTTTTAATATTTTGTTGCAAATCCTTTTGTCAGTTACAGCCTGAAGTCTGGAACGCATAGACATCACCAGACGCTGGGTTTCATCCCTGGTGATGCTATGCCAGGCCTCTACTGCAACTGTCTTCAGTTCTTGCTTGTTCTTGGGGCATTTTCTCTTCCGTTTTGTCTTCATCAAGTGAAATGCATGCTCAATCGGATTCAGGTCAGGTGATTGACTTGGCCATTGCATAACATTCCACTTATTTGCCTTAAACGCTTTGGTTGCTTTCGCAGTATGCGTCGGGTCATTGTCCATCTGCACTGTGAAGCGCCTTCCAGTGAGTTCTGAAGCATTAGACTGTATATGAGCAGATAAAATTGCCCAAAACACTTCAGCATTCATCCTGCTGCTTTTATCAGCAGTCACATTATCAATAAATACAAGGGAACCAGTTCCATTGGCATCCATACATGCCCACGCCATGACACTTCCACCACCATGCTTCACTGATGAGCTGGTAGGTTTTGGATCATGAGCAGTTCCTTTCCTTCTCCATACTCTTTTCTTCCCATCACTCTGATACAAGTTGATATTTGTCTCATCTGTCCATAGGATGTTCCAGAACTGTAAAGGCTTTTTTAGATGTTGTTTGCAAACTCTAATCTGGTCTTCCTGTTTTATTGCTCACCAATGGTTTACATCTTGTGGTGAACCCTCTATATTCACTCTTGTGAAGTCTTCTCTTGATTGTTGAGTTTGACACATATACACCTATCTCCTGGAGAGTGTTATTGATCTGGGCAACTGTTGTGATGGGGTTCGTGCTATTTAGTACACTAGTAGTGTACTAAATAGCATGAACAGCTTGTAACGTAGAGTGGCAAGTTTAATCTTTCTATGTATAATGGAGAGAAATAAAAGCTCCTCCCTACGTTCCTGGATGCCAAATCACTGTCCTTAGTATCTCTGTACAGTTTTTTCTATTAGAGTACTAATTAGCAGGAACAGCTTATAATGTACAACACAGATTCTCTAACGCCGACGATCTACAGTACTGTGTTGCTCGAACAGTTAGTTGCGTCAGAATACACTAATTTATATCTACTGTTATGTCTATACGTGCTCATTACCTGCAGATTTACCCCGATTTGTGTGAAACCTGTGTGCACCCTTCTGTTGAATGTTTTACAATGGATTACACAAAAAAAAAAATAAAGTGAATGTCATTGGAACACAAAAAAAATTGACACTTTGGGAATCGAACCCGGTACTCAGCGTGGCAGACCGGAGCCTTCATCGCTAGCCCACAGCACTGCATGGAAGATTGTCAAGTTCATGTGTAAAAGTACTGCAAAGAGCGATTCCTTCCTATTGGTGTTTGTTTATGCCATTAGGGGACTCGGACACTCATTTTGTGCACTGTACATACTGTAAAGTCAATGAGCTACATTATTCCTTTCACACATTAGTTGTGTCTGCATACACAAGTGTTTTAACACGTTCATTTGCGTCTGTATAAACTATACACACAGGGATTTGGCATCCAGAAACTTAGGGAGGAGCTTTTATCTCTCCCCATTATACTTAATATTACGGGATTTGTACACTCGCATATCCCTAACATCAATAGACCATACTGTATCTGTAACACGTTCATTTGCATCTGTATATGCTGTACTATTTGCACCTTTACTGTATATACTGTTATATACTTTATGACATACTGTAGCATAATGTAGCGTAATGAGATGCACCAGTAAAGTAGTTCTTAAGCTGTAGTTCAGTATTGTATTTTAATGGAGACCACACGCTTGGGCATTAGTGATTTAAAAAAGCGACATCTGGTGGATGATCTTAGGTATTACACTCGAAGGTAACGCCAAATGCTCTGTGTGCCTTCCTACGACTAGGCGCGCCTCCTTGCGCCCAGGTACGCTGCGTATGCCTGATCGCGACTAACGCCTCAGCCAGCCAAGATAACGGAGGACCCATCTGTATATTTAGTTCCTAAATAATACATCCCAAATGCTTAGGTCTTTTTTCTGCTGTTTATTTTGTATCTTGTGCTTTGTGTAAATGTGAATGTCTAATACCAGTTTGCACAATCTGTATTGCTGCATGACAATATGGCGGCCATTGGAACGTGTTTTCACTTCTAGTTTGCCTAACTTGTTGCTGACACTCATCTTGATCAGGAGTGCTGAGTGTTTTCTGATACAAGATCCTATCTATATATACCCTGTATATTATAATGTGCATTAGAGTCACCCGGGTTCCATCTGCGGTGGTTTGTTGTATGTTACATCTATATGGTGCGGATACTCCCCTGTATGATTTCATAATAAAAGCTTTTGTCTGCATCTAATTATTGCATTAAAGCTTTTATTTTTATTCTGTTTTATATTCCCGTCTGAGTAATTACGCCATAATGTCTAATCTCGGAGTAGACCCCAGAAGATGTAAAGAAACCTTTGTAAGTGTTCCATCATTGTGTTTCGTGTAAGCATACAGGTAAGTGATGGCACGGTGGTCACTGACCGTCACATTCAGGTGGTATAATGGAAGTGGGACTGTCTGGGCTTATTCTAGTCTACTCCAGAAATAAAAAAACTCAGCCTTTATCCTGCTTAAAAAAATTACAAAGCCCATAAATCAAGCTTGGTTGGACAAGACAGTGTCCACATTAATGGTGGCACATCATATAGGCTGAGGACCCATGCTTCTGCTGTATATGGCATAACCCTCTTTGTCGACAAAAACCTTGCCATCACCACTCACAATGTCCACCATTGCCCTTTCAGAAGGGACACAACTTTGCTTGTTCCACCTACTTCACAGAGCCCAGGACCATCTCCATGACCATGTCATGTTTATCTGGGAGGTTCATGGCCTGAGATGACCACAGAACCACCAGGTAGTTGCCAAGAAGAGAGAGGGGGAGAGCTGTCAATAGCAGCTGGTAAGAGGGGTGGTAAATCCCCTGGTGGATAAATATACAGCAAAAGAAAAGAATTACCAGCGCTGGCTGATCATGTATGATTAATAGGTACTATACATCCGAAAGGCTTAGTGAATTAAAAACCACAGTTATTCCACATGTAAAAACACACACAAAAAATAAATAAAATATAAATAACATTGAGAAATAAATGATTAAAAATTAGAATATGCCACAATATGCCTGAGTTGATGATTTAGATGTCCACATGAACTGCTAGTGATGGACATTTCCAGTGACATTGGTCCTCTCTGAGTGTCATTAGCCGTTGATGTGGACATCTAAATCATCAACTCAGGCATATTGTGGCATATTTTAACTTTTAATTTATTTCTCAATTTTTTTTTTCTATGTGTTTTTACATGTGGAATAAATGTGTTTTTTAATTCACTAATCCTTTTGGATGTATAGTACCTATTAATCATACATGATCAGCCAGCGCTGGTAATTCTTTTCTTTTGCAGTGGCCAAGAAGAACTCAGACTCCCCAGGAACTAGTAACCCACCCCGCATGATGTAAAGAAGGGACAACCACAGGGTCTGGCTCACCTATTTCCTTCCTAAAAGCTGCTCTTTACCCAGTTTGGTACCTGTGGGATCCCACTCCAATTTCCCTTGAGAGTCCTTACTAATCCCTTCTGAGCCTACTAGTTCCTTCCTCTTCCAACCACTCCTCATTTTTAACCTTTTCACTACCTGCTGTGTGAGTCCCATCCAACCACTCCTCCTCTCCTTGACTCATTGGTGTAGCAACCCCCTTCCCCCCCCCACCACACTGCTACACTGCAGTTAAGCTGTGAGACTTGCTGCTAGCAGTACTCACTACTCAGCACACACTCACATCCTGATTACACAGCTGTGCCAGATATACTGTCTCACTGACAGCCAGGACGAGACACTCCCAGAAAGGCATGTATGTATGAGTATGGAGAGAGTGGGCGCAGTGGGGCTGCATGACTGACAGCTGAGCCTGTCACGTCAGTGAGGTGGATGGGGCATCCCATTCCCAGCAGGAACAGCACACTATTTGTAAGAGCCGGAGCGGTGCAGGGCTACTGGCTGACAGCCTAGCATCTCGGTGCAGCTGCAGAAGTCTGTAAATGATGGGAAATAACATCTGGCCCATGGCTACTGTGAGGAAATGAGAGGTCTGTGACAATATAGCTATGCCTCATTTCTCTGACGTCCTAGTGGATGCTGGGAACTCCGAAAGGACCATGGGGAATAGCGGCTCCGCAGGAGACTGGGCACAACTAAAGAAAGCTTTTAGACTACCTGGTGTGCACTGGCACCTCCCCCTATGACCCTCCTCCAAACCTCAGTTAGATTTTTGTGCCCGGCCGAGCTGGATGCACACTAGGGGCTCTCCTGAGCTCCTAGAAAAGAAAGTATATTTTAGGTTTTTTATTTTACAGTAAGACCTGCTGGCAGCAGGCTCACTGCAACGAGGGACTAAGGGGAGAAGAAGCGAACCTACCTGCTTGCAGCTAGCTTGGGCTTCTTAGGCTACTGGACACCATTAGCTCCACAGGGAACGACCGCAGGACCCATCCTTGATGTTCGGTCCCGAGGCCGCGCCGCCGTCCCCCTTACAGAACCAGAAGCCAGAAGAGGTCCGGAAAATCGGCGGCAGAAGACTTCAGTCTTCACCAAGGTAGCGCACAGCACTGCAGCTGTGCGCCATTGCTCCTCATGTACACCTCACACTCCGGTCACTGGTGGGTGCAGGGCGCTGGGGGGGGCACCCTGAGCAGCAATAAAAACACGCTGTCGTTTGGACTCTCCACGGCACCGAGGGTGTTTACCAAGGTAATGGCAGAAATGATGATACTCCTTCGAAAAAAGGGAGTTTTAACTATCCCGTACTTGGACGATCTCCTTATAAAGGCGAGGTCCAAGGAACAGTTGTTGGTCGGGGTAGCACTATCTCGGGAAGTGCTACAACAGCACGGATGGATTCTAAACATTCCAAAGTCACAGCTGGTTCCTACCACAAGCCTACTGTTCCTGGGGATGGTTCTGGACACAGAACAGAAAAAAGTGTTTCTCCCGATGGAGAAGGCAGAGGAGCTGTCATCTCTAGTCAGAGACCTCCTGAAACCAAAACAGGTATCGGTGCATCACTGCACACGAGTCCTGGGAAAAATGGTAGCTTCCTACGAAGCAATTCCATTCGGCAGGTTTCATGCAAGAATTTATCAGTGGGACCTCTTGGACAAGTGGTCAGGATCGCATCTTCAGATGCATCGGCTGATAACCCTGTCTCCAAGGACCAGGGTATCTCTGTTGTGGTGGCTGCAGGCGGCTCATCTTCTAGAGGGCTGCAGATTTGGCATACAGGACTGGGTCCTGGTGACCACGGATGCCAGCCTTCGAGGCTGGGGGGCAGTCACACAGGGAAGAAATTTCCAATGACTTTGGTCAAGTCAGGAATCGTCCCTACACATAAATATTCTGGAACTGAGGGCCATTTACAATGCCCTAAGTCAGGCAAGGCCCCTGCTTCAAAACCAGCCAGTTCTGATCCAATCAGACAACATCACGGCAGTCGCCCATGTAAATAGTTATAGTTATTGCCTAACTAAAGGGTTATTGTTATGAGCCATCTGTTGAGAGGCTCAGTTATGTTTCATACTGTTAACTGGGTATAGTTTCACGTGTTATACGGTGTGATTGGTGTGGCTGGTATGAGTCTTACCCGGGATTCCAAATCCTTCCTTATTGTGTCAGCTCTTCCGGGCACAGTATCCTAACTGAGGCTTGGAGGAGGGTCATAGTGGGAGGAGCCAGTGCACACCAGGTAGTCTAAAAGCTTTCTTTTAGTTGTGCCCGTTCTCCTGCGGAGCCCCTATTCCCCATGGTCCTTTCGGAGTTCCCAACATCCACTACGGACTACAAGAAAAAGATTTACCGGTGAGTAAAATCTTATTTTCTTATGTCAAATATGTACTTTTTATCCCTATACATTCAATTCATCTATTTCCTCATTCTCCATAACATGTCCATTACTGCTCACCCAATATTGTTTAAATCAACCTTAATATTAATATATGCAATTGTGTTACGTTATCTGTTACCCTTTAGATAATGTATTCATGTTAGACCTGGTTTTCTATTGTTTACTACCACCACAGTGGACACTCAAAGGGTGAGTCATATAAGGTACCATTGTCCCTTTTTGTTTACTCCCTATTGTCCGACAGTGAGCTGACCAGACATGGTGGCTTTCCCGCTGATGTAATCACCTTGATTAGAATATGTATTGTATTCCAATGCTGTAAGATCCTTAGACAAGGAAGTCACACACACTCCATGTAATATGAAGCTTCTGAGGAATATAAATAGAGCTAACCAGAGAGCTGAAAGAGATTCTATGCTCCTTGACTAAGAAGTGATGTTCTGGCAGGAGTTTATGGTGGGAATTGTCATGTGGAATTGGATTACAGAGGTGTGCTGAGCGGTTTATAATACATTCTGTTCAATAAACCACTGTTGGTTTTTAATTTACCACTGTGCCTGAGTGATTTGGAACCCAGTATCTTCACAGCTACTATCGATGGCGGGTAACTACCTGGCTCTCTGCCTTTGATGGTAAAACTAGTTATCATCAGGTATAAACCATCAATGATTCCTGATCATCAATAGTTGATGGCCAATCCTAGACCAGACCGAGAGACCACAGCCACCACCAGATCCACAATGTGTACCTAGAAGCTTCCACATCTGGCACTTGGTCACCCACCATCAGATCTACCTTCTCCTAGAGAGCCACCTTCACAGCTTTCCACATCTAAGCTGGAAGTCTGCAGGTTTCCTTCACCACCAGCTTGGATCTCCTTTGCATCAGCATCCTGGCCAGCCTCAGACAGGTCCATGGAATCAGCATTATGATAACTTTTGACTCTCTATTTGCTGCAGCTGCTGTATAGTTCCTGTGATTTCCTCCAGCTCATTAACCAGCTGCACCAGCTCCTCATTTCATGTAACTCTCCCAGCTGCTGTAACAGTTTTTTCTCCTGCAGGGTCCACAGGTTATCCATAGGATAACATTGGGATATGATGATGCAACAGTGGATTTGCACCAAATGGTCAAAGCTTTTGGCCTCCCAGCATGCAGTGGGCCCGTCCATATATCCCCACCTCCTGGCTCAGGCAAATCAGTTTTTTGTTTGGTGTGGCAGGAGCCAGTCCATGGTCAAGAGGGCTTCTGGTTTTTAGCAGCTATAAGCTTTCTTATTTTATTTTTATAGTCTTTTTCTTGAGTGATCTTTCTAAAAAGCGTCTTACACCTACCTTAGAAAGAGTAGCTCCAACAATGCCCCGCCGAGACATGACAACGCTTACCCACATGTACAGTGCTGTTTTGGCGGGAGTCTGCATCGGATATACTAGCAAGTCCAGCAGAAGTCACCTGGCTGTGACCGGAGCATGGGGAGAAGGTAAGGCATCGGTTCTGCTTAGAGGGGGAACACGGACACAGCCGCACAGTTTTGGAGGAGACTACCAGTCACTGATGCAGCTGCCACCTATGGTGCACCGTGCTAGGCCTTCAGGATCATAGCTCCAGAGGTAGTATGAGGCCATCATCCCTGGGATTGATGTCAGCTGTGGGGAGTCAGACGCTCCCCTGCTCACCCCTCCCAGGAACCATTTTCCGGCTTCCATCTGAGACACTGGGGTATATTCACTAAGGTCCCGATTTTGACCGAGATGCCGTTTTTTCTTCAAAGTGTCATCTCGGTAATTTACTAAACTCAAATCACGGCAGTGATGAGGGCATTCGTATTTTTTTGGAAGTCCAACAAAAAAAATACGAATGAATACACCATCGGTCAAAACACGGCTGTTTAAGTATGAATCTCGGTCATTTACTAAGAAGTGCAAAGCAAAAAAAAAACACTGCCGTGAAAAATTACAACTCGTAAAAAAGTGCTAAAAAAACCCAGACCTGCTTTTTATATCCGTGATTGGATAGGCATGCACGGATCCATGACATCCGTGCATGTATATCAGTGGGAAGGGGTGGGAAAGTGCTTATTTTCCCCAAAAAAATTGCGTGGGGTCCCCCTCCTAAGCATAACCAGCCTCGAGCTCTTTGAGCCGATCCTGGTTGCAGAAATATGGGGAAAAAATTGACAGGGGTTCCCCCATATTTAAGCAACCAGCATCGGGCTCTGCGCCTGGTTCCAAAAATACGGGGGACAAAAAGAGTAGGGGTCCCCCGTATTTTTAAAACCAGCACCGGGCTCCACTAGCTGGACAGATAATGCCACAGCCGGGGGTCACTTTTATATAGTGCCCTGCGGCCGTGGCATCAAAAATCCAACTAGTCACCCCTGGCCGGGGTACCCTGGGGGAGTGGGGACCCCTTCAATCAAGGGGTCCCCCCCAGCCACCCAAGGGCCAGGGGTGAAGCCCGAGGCTGTCCCCCCTATCCAATGGGCTGCGGATGGGGGGCTGATAGCCTTTGTTGAATTTGAAAATATATTGTTTTTAGTAGCAGTACTACAAGTCCCAGCAAGCCTCCCCCGCATGCTGGTACTTGGAGAACCACAAGTACCATCATGCGGCGGAAAATGGGCCCGCTGGTACCTGTAGTACTATTACTAAAAAAATACCCCAAAAAACACAAGACACACACACCTTGAAAGTAGTTTTATTACATACATCCACACAAACATACATACATACATACTTACCTATATCCCCACGCAGGTCGGTCCTCTTGTCCAGTAGAATCCAAGGGGTACCTGTTGAATAAATTATACTCACCAGCTCCAGGGTCCCAGGCTCCTCGTAGCATCACTTTGTAATCCACGTACTTGAATAAAAAAATAAAACGGACACCCGAGCCACGCACTGAAAGGGGACCCATGTTTTCACATGGGTCCCTTTTCCCCGACTGCCAGAAACCCACTCTGACTTCTGTCTAAGTGGGTTTCTTCAGCCAATCAGGGAGCGCCACGTTGTAGCACTCTCCTGATCGGCTGTGTGCTCCTGTACTGAGTGACAGGCAGCATGCGGCAGTGTTACAATGTAGCGCCTATGCGCTCCATTGTAACCAATGGTGGGAACTTTCTGCTCAGCGGTGAGGTCACTTTCGGTCAACCGCAGGGCAGAAAGTTCCCACCATGTGTCTTGTGTTTTTTTGAGTATTTTTTGAATAATAGTACTACAGGTACCAGCGGGCCCGTTTTTCCGCCGCATGCTGGTACTTGTGGTTCTCCAAGTACCAGCATGCGGGGGAGGCTTGCTGGGACTTGTAGTACTGCCACTAAAAACAATATATTTTCAAATTCAACAAAGGCTATCAGCCCCACATCCGCAGCCCATTGGATGGGGGGGACAGCCTCGGGCTTCACCCCTGGCCCTTGGGTGGCTGGGGGGGGACCCCTTGATTGAAGGGGTCCCCACTCCCCCAGGGTAACCCGGTCAAGGGTGACTAGTTGGATTTTTGATGCCACGGCCGCAGGGAACTATATAAAAGTGACCCCCGGCTGTGGCATGACGTACCAATGATTTGTACAGTGGCAGGATTACATCCTCGTCCTTGGTCTCAATGCCCCGTTTTATGCATGCAAGCACTTGCCTTTTTTTGCTGCATTTTGACATTGTGTACTGATAAGCCTATTATCCATGAGCACCCCCAAATCTTTTTCCACCACAGTTACCCTATAATTTCCCCATTTAGAGTGTACGATATATGTGTGTTTTTTGTCCCAAAATGCATAATTTAGCATTTTTCTATATTGAACCTCATTCCCCATTTAGACACCCAGGCTTCAAGTTTAAATAAGTCATTTTGTAGAGACTCCACATCACTATCTGAATTACCTTACACAGCTTAGTATCATCCACAAAGATTGACACTGTGCTTTCCAGGACTATTCCTAGATCGTTGATAAATGTATTGAACAGTATCGTGCCAAGTACGGACCCTTGTGGTATTCCACTAACTACTGGTGCCCAGCTGGAGAACATCCTGTTCACCATTTCTCGTTGTACTCTGTTATCCAGCCAATTACCTATCCATGTACAAATAGTATATCCTAGACAGTGTTTAGTGTAAAAAAAAAAAAATTAACCCCAGCACGGATCACACAGATCCGGCCGAGATTCATTTTTAAAAAGTCGGCAGTGTTTTGTAATCACTGCCCTAAAAAATAAAAAAAAAACACGAATGACATCGACATCGGAACAAATTCAAATGCAGAATACGACAGCTTAGTAAATTAGTCGTAATCAATTCAAAAAGTTGCAAGTTTACACTTTCGATGTCATTCGTGATTGAACTTTGACCTTTTTCCGAAAATTACGAATGTTAGTAAATATACCCCTGTGTATCTAAAAGGACCCAGTCGCAGCATAGGCGGCTGTGTGACTGGTGCGGCTTTGTTCACTTGGGCATCTGTGTTCACTGTAGGTTCACGGGGCGAGTGTGTACACTATTAGTGTCTGGATCCACTCAGCGTTCGCTAACGTATTGATCGGTCCTGGAAGTGGGGTGAGTCTCATCGTATCCCACTCTCCTGAGCTGGGTAATACAGCACTAAGTCTCTATCTACCTTTTGAGTATGAATAGTTGGATATGTGCCTAATGCATACGAGTCTAATAATTATTACTGTTGTTTCTTTTGCTATGCGTCTGAATATGGCTAAACTCCTATATAAGGTAATAGTTACATAGTTACATAATTAGTGAGGTTGAAAAGAGGCAAAATGCCCATCGGGTTCAACCTGTATTCTGTGATCAGCTGATCATATTATAATGTACCTGCTGATGTAATGGCTTAGTACCAATTGACAACAGTGACTCTTACCACTCCCAGATTAATGTCACTGTGTTAAATGCTATAACCCTGGATACTCTTTCCAGTTAGAAATTTGTCTAATCGGTTTTTAAATGCATTTACAGAGTCTGCCATTACTATCTTCTCCAGCAGGGAGATTCACATTTTTATTACCCTTACCATGAAGAATCCTTCCCTACGCTGTATACGGAAGCCTTTCCTCATACTCCAGTGTCTCTAACCCT
The DNA here is from genome assembly GCF_028390025.1 of Pseudophryne corroboree. Taxonomy (NCBI): domain Eukaryota; kingdom Metazoa; phylum Chordata; class Amphibia; order Anura; family Myobatrachidae; genus Pseudophryne; species Pseudophryne corroboree. The sequence goes on along the minus strand of NW_026967515.1, from coordinate 1,226,613 downwards.
TTAATCAGATTAGTAGCCCGCCTTTGAACCCTTTCTAGTTCTCCTAAATCTTTTTTATAATATGGTGCCCAAAATTGAACACAATATGCCAGATACAGACGTACCAATGATTTGTACAGTGGCAGGATTACATCCTCGTCCCTTGTCTCAATGCCCCGTTTTATGCATGCGAGCACTTTACTTGCCTTTTTTTGCTGCATTTTGACATTGTGTACTGATAAGCCTATTATCCATGAGCACCCCCAAATCTTTTTCCACCACAGTTACCCCTATAATTTCCCCATTTAGAGTGTACGATATTTGTGTGTTTTTTGTCCCAAAATGCATAATTTAGCATTTTTCTATATTGAACCTAATTACCCATTTAGACGCCCAGGCTTCAAGTTTAAATAAGTCATTTTATAGAGGCTCCACATCGCTATCTGAATTACCTTACACAGCTTAGTATCATCCACAAAGATTGACACTGTGCTTTCCAGGCCTATTCCTAGATCGTTGATAAATATATTGAACAGTTGCGCGCCAAGTACGGACCCTTGTGGTATTCCACTAACTACTGGTGCCCAGCTGGAGAACATCCTGTTCACCATTTCTCGTTGTACTCTGTTATCCAGCCAATTACCTATCCATGTACAAATAGTATATCCTAGACCAAGTTCCCCTAATTTGATGATCAGTCTCCTGTGAGGCACTGTATCGAAGGCTTTTTCAAAATCTAAATACACCACATCCACTGCTTTACCCTGATCAAGATTCTCACTCACTTCCTCGTAGAAGCTAATTAAGTTAGTTTGACATGATCTGTCCCTTACAAACCCATGCTGACTTTTGCTAATAATCTTATTAACCTGCAGATAATCCTTTATGCTATCCCTCAAGAAACCTTCCAATATTTTGCCCACTACAGAGGTTAAGCTAACTGGTCTATAGTTACAAGGATTATTTTTAGTTTCCTTTTTTAATTATGGCACTACCTCCACTATGCACCAATCCTTAGGTACCTTGCCTGATCTGTTTGAACTGTGGATTATCAAGTATAGGGGTTTTGCTAGCTATGACCTAAGCTCCGTAATAACCCTCTGATGAAAACCATCTGGGCCTGGTGATTTATTAATCTTTATTTTGCTTAGTCTCTCAAGGACAACAAGTATTCAGCCAAGAGTCATTACCATCACTATCTTTATGCACTACTTTCTTCGACTGATCCCCCCTGGTGAATACTGAGGAAAAAAATTGTTCAGTATTTCCGCTTTTATTTTATCATCGTTTATCAAAGCTCCCAATTCATCTTTTAACGGGCCTACATTCTCATTCTTTAACCTTTTACTGTTTATGTATTTATAAAACTGTTTAGGATTGCTTTTACTCTCTATAGCGATTTGCTTTTCGTTTACAACTTTTGCTGCGATTATTACTTTATTGCATTTTTTTTGCATTCCTTGTAATGCTGGAATGACTCCTCCCCTCCATTAGATTTAAATGTTTTGAAAGCACGCCTCTTTTTAGCCATTGCTTCTTTGACCTCCTTATTAAGCCATATTGGTTTGTTTTTAGTACGCCTGCGTTTACTGTTCATAGGAATGAATTTGTGAATATTGCTATCAAGCAACCCTTTTAAAGCATCCCACATTTCCGTTGTGTCTTTACCATGAAACAAAACTTCCCAATCAATCTCGTTTAGTGCCTGTCTCAGCATATTGAAATTAGCTTTTCTAAGGTTAAATGTTTTAGTTGTTCCCTTATAGCTATGTTTCTTGAAACTGATGTCAAATGTGATCATATAGTGGTCACTGTTTCCCAAAGTCTCCCCAACTTTAGTGTTTGATATAATGTCCACATTATTGGTAATAACTAGGTCCAGAATAGTTTTACCTCTAGTTGGGTCCTCGACTAATGTATTTAAGAACCTGCTGCTCCTAGTTTTTACACATGAATCGTTACTCCAATTTGTATCAGGATAGTTAAAATCCCCTAACACTAGGATGTCCCCCTTTCCCGCAGCTTTTTCAATTTGGTGTAAGAGTTGTTCCTCGTCATGTATACTAATATCTGGTTGCTTGTAGCACGTGCCAATGACTAGTTTCTTTGCCTCTGTGCCCCCACTTGTGATCTCAGCCCATAGCGACTCCACGTTATCTCCAGCCTCCCCGAAAATACCCTCTATTAAGTTTGGTTTTAGAGATGGTGTAACAAAGAGACATACCCCTCCTCCCCTTTTTGGTAGCCCCGTCCCTCCTGAAAAGAGAATATTCCTCCAAATTCGCAACCCAGTCGTGAGAGTCGTTCCACCATGTTTCCGTAATATCTATAATATCATACTGAGACTTTGATACAAGCCATTCCAATTCCCCCATTTTACCCGATAGGCTTCTTGCGTTCACAAGCATACATCTTAGCTTAGCCTCTCCATTGCCCGTTTGTTTTAGTGGTATCTTATCTATATTTACAAGTGTCTTTCTAGACTTACCCTTACTGACTGTTATTCTCCTCCCTCCCTTTCCACCCCATCATGCTTAATACAGCCTTCCTCACTACTATCTCTATCTGACCTATAAGACTTTGTAAACCCCCCCCCTGATGTTAGTATCCTCCCTTATGCTATGCACATTAGTTTCTATATACCGTATTGCTGAGCCATATCCGTCATTAGGTAATAAATTGGGAATATCTTGGCAATACCTGTGTCAGTATTTCCGGTGTCAATACCCATGCAAATACCCTTGCCATCTGATCTTACGCTCCCTCCTTCTCCACCCCCAAATTGTTCACTACCCCCATCCTTACTGCTCTCACTAATTAACCCGCAGCTTCTAGCTAAACCCTCCCCCAGGCTTCTAGTTTAAAAGCTCCTCCAACCTTCTAATCCATCCTGACAAAGATGCCGCCTGACTGAGAAGTCCACCCAGGGTTCCAGGAACACAAACCCCTCCTTCCTACACCAGTCTCTAAGCCACACATTTACCTCCCTGATCTCCCTCTGCCTCCCTGGGCTAGTGCATGGCACTGGTAATATTTTGGAGAATATTACCCTAGATGTCCTTGCCTTAAGTTTCTTACCTAAGTCCCTATAGTCTTTCTTAAGGACATCCCACCTACCACTAACTTTGTCATTGGTGCCAAAATGCATCAAGATCGGGGGGACTTTACCAGCCCCTCCCAACAATCTACCCTGTCCGCGATGTACTGTACCCGAGCACCTGGAAGACAACAGACTATGACGATCATGGTCCCTGTAGCAGATTGCCCTGTCGTCCTGATAGTAGAATCCCCTACCACCACAATCTGACTAGATACCTATCTTTTTTCCTCCGGTTACATCATTTCCTCACTGCCATCCTCAGAACCTTCATCAAATTGGGCAAATTTATTGGGGTTTGGGGGTTCGGAGATGTCCTATCTTCCCCTCCCCCTCTTCTTCCTTCTAACCATGACCCAGCTGTCTACCTGATCTTCCTCATCTACCAATGATCTCCTCTGCAACTCCTCCACCATTTTATCTAAACTTTGCTCGAGATTGTGAATGCTCCTTAGTCTCGTAACGGCCCGCTCTAGATCAGTTACCTGGGCTTCCAGGGCGGCCGTACGTTCACATCTCGCACAGATGTACCCGCACTCGGACTGTTGTGCCAGGTGCGCATACATCATGCACGACATGCATTGAGTGAGATTCCCAATCTCGGCCACCCCCATTTTTTCATTAGTGCTAACTCCCTGCTACCTTCAGAAAATCAAAAAGAGGGGGACAATCAATATACAAGGAATATATAAGGAACAATAAACAAATAAAATAAAGGAATAAGGGACACTAAATAAATAAATATATATATAAATAAAGGGATAGGATAAGTATACATTTAGTACAAATACAGGGACTCAACAATAAAATGCAGTAATGGACAAAGGAAGACAATCCGTTATACAACACAGTGGGAAAAGCTAATAGGGAAAGTTACTACTCATCTGCTCCACTGATCTGTGCACAGAAGTTGTAAAGAAAGTTTTCCAAACCAGCGCTCCAAACCAGCAGTGCTGCAACGTCCGCTGAAGTGGTCACCGCCACTTCCAAAAAACCACCAAACAATGCACAAGATGCAGATGTGCGCACCCACCGGGGTAATACGGGATTAATGCTTGAATATTAACTCCGTAGGAAATAGTCAATTACTTTAATCCTTCCTTAAAAATTAGAACAGAATTCCTATTTTTTCCCTCAAAAGAACAGAAAATGAAGGAATATATAGTGAAGTACAGTTTTATTAAAAAAAACTGCCTACAATTTAAAATAGTATTAAAAACAATTCCACCAACATTTGATGGGGCAAATGTGCATGCCAGAATAAGTGGGGTCCCCAGTGATGGTTACCCTATAGCGCTTGTGAGATAGTGAACAAGTACCTCCCAGGAACTCAGCACTGTTTCTCCTCTGGCTATGGCAGTCCTGGGTACCTTCACAGATTCTTTATTCTGCTGCAGTCTGTCCCACAATACCAGCGCGTTTCTGCTCACAAGGAGCCTTTATCAAGGTATGGTGGAATAGAGAACTGGGGATATTTAAACCCAGTGCTGTGGTGTGATTGGTTTAGACTGTGCAGTGCAAGTAAACGTCTCCCTCTATATGTTACCTCATAGGGCTTATTTTAGAGGGTCTTATGTAGATATTTCACAACCCCTTTGGTGGTAAAATCATAAAATAATTATTTTTAAATACTTGAAAACATTAAAAAGAACCGTAATTGGGTGTGCGTTCCAACTTGTGGAACGCACACCTGACTTCCGCTTCCGTCCGCTACTCGTTCCTATTTGTGGCGCGAGCTTGTCAGTTTGTGTTACTCCTCCCGCGGTCTGGAACGCACACGATTTCCATTTCCGCGCGGACCCCGTGCTATTGGCCGTGGTGATGTAGTGTACCTGCATCTAGGATTTCCATTCACGGAGGCCCCGATCGTGGAACGCATTTTTGGTTATTATGCGTTCCACAGACCTGCATTTAGGACTTAATACAAACAAACTTGCTAAAAAGATATAAAATGGCCCCTTATAGCAATATAATCATGAGTAGTATGAAAAAAAATTTTTAGGTATAAAAAAAGGTTATATGAAAATAACACCATAAATAGTGCCGGAAAGTAATTTTGAGAATGTCTTCGTAACCCCATGCTTATTGATAATATGTGTACAAATACAGCATTATGAAGGCAGGGGTGGAAATGAAAAGTAACCTTAAAGGAACATATAAATAGATTTTCATAAAATATATATATCAATAAATTATTATAAAAACCATTTGAGTCCAAAGTCCAGGTGTAGTCCTTTTGGAGCTAGAGTGCCCATATTATAAATCCACCTCATTTCAGTCTGTGCAAGATTCTCCTCCGGCCACTGGCTCTCCCCGACCGCTGGCTTCCCCCTTGCTGCCGGCTTCTGGCTCTAGCACCTTGCTGCTCCATCCTTGTGTGCGCCTTCGTGTGTGTGCGCCCAATGTCACTTCTGGTTCCGGTCGCTCAATGCTCTGTCTCAGTAATAGGTTTCTCCTACATACTTGAAATGTATTTGTAGTTGATTATGTGCTCATATTGCTTATTATACTAATGTATAACCTGTGACTGATGAATTTATAATAATTCTGTCAGTTTTTTCTGTCTATTCAAATCATCAATGCTGGTGCAAAGCAGGGTAGGGTCGGATTTTAGGTCACTTTAACAAAATTTAAAGTGATTACAGTCACAAATTGTGTAGTACACTGTGCAAGTGTCTGATTATTTATCATGTCTAAGGGGGTAATTCCAAGTTGATCGCAGCAGGAAAATTTTTAGCAGTTGGGCAAAACCATGTGCACTGTAGGGGAGGCAGATTTAACATGTGCAGAGAGAGTTAGATTTGGGTGGGGTGTGTTAAATCTGCAATCTCTTTTGCAGTGTAAAAATAAAGCAGCCAGTATTTACCCTGCACAGAAACAAAATAACCCAACCAAATCTAACTCTTTCTGCACATGTTATATCTGCCTCCCCTGCAGTGCACATGGTTTTGCCCAACTGCTAACAAAATTCCTGCTGCAATCAACTTGGAATTACCCCCTAAGAGCGACAAGGGTGAGGAAAATACATTCACAGCAGCACCAATACTCATATCCTGTTAGTCAAAGCTGAGCTAACCTCTCAGGATCTGGTTCAGAAAAATTGTTTTAGCTTTCACCAAAGTCTCTTGAAAAATCCAAGGAGGACATAGGAGCAAGTCGAACCCCCATGGGCTACCTTTGTACAGACATTATCCAGTATAGCTCAGTGGATAATTCCAACTTCTGTACCAGAGATAGGTTACAGTATTAACCCTTACATGCAGCATTCCTCCTGAGGTTTATCAGCAGGGGAAGCAGCAGCCTCTCAACAAAAAGAGGCTGAAAGGCTAGTGGTAAGTAAAGCACATAGACATGAAACAACATCTTCACAGTCTACACATGCTTCAGATGAGGATTCGTTGGAGAATGAAGACTCATTACACTCTGGTTCTGCATACGAAGATGAGGAAGGAAGGTCTCGGCTCAGTGGACATATCTGAGTAAATTAATGTGATGAAAGCCATTCTATCCTTAGAAGAATCAGCAGAGCCTGTGTTAAAATCCAAGACATCTGTGTTTAAATGTCCCAAAACAGGACTGTGTTTTCTGGGTCAGAACAGCTGAAGGAAATTATGAAAGAGGCTTGGGCTACTCCCAGTAAGAAATTAAGAATTCCAGTGAAATGGAATTCCAATTAGCCTCTTCCAGCTGAGGACTGTTTAAAGAGGGAGGTGTCCCCTAAAGTAGATACGCATGTCATTCGATTAGCGGGAATATCTATATTACCTCTGCCTCCAACATCATTAAATGTCATGGATAGGAGAGTGGATGGTTATCTAAAAAAAACATTTTTTGCCTGTCTGGGACAATCGTAAGACCAGTCATGGCTTCAGCCTGGCTGGCAAAAGCAGTGGCTGCCTGGGCTGATGCATTGGAAGGGGATCTTTCAATTGAATCTAGAGAGCAAAACTCTCATGTAGCACATATCAAACAGGCTGCAATGTTTTTGGAAGAAGCAGCCTTGAATATGGGTACAATTGCCTCTCAGGCATCAGCTTCAGCAGTAGCCGCTCACAGAGCAGTTTGGCTACGTACATGGAAAGCTGATTCAGAATCCAAAAAGGTTTTGGAGTCTTTTCCTTTTACTGGAGATATTCTTTTTGGTAAAGAATTAATCAGTATCTTGGAGTCAGAAGCAGACTCCAAAAATGTGAAGTTTCAATCCACATACAAATTCAAGCCTAAAATTCCAGCTTTTCAGCCCTTTCGGTCTCAAGGGAAAACAAAAGAAGAAGGAGATGGCAAACAGTCCCAATACAACAAGTCTGGTGTTAAAGCCGAATTATAATAATAATAGAGAGTTCTCCATTGTGATGATATTCAGCATATAGAATTTATTATCAAAGAGGGAACCACTCCCAATATTCTGCACAGAGGAGCCTGGACCAAGACAGAATTCATCAATGAGCCTGTGTCTTTAGAACACTGACTTTACATTATTTATACCATAACATTATACAATTATTCAGAGCTTATTTACACACAAGGCGTACATATAGATTAAATCATGGAGATATATTGGTTGATGAACAATAAGGGGAAATGCCAAATATGGTCAGATTAGCTAATTAAAGAGAGTGGTTTATCCATAAGATGGCAGACTTGTCCATGAAGCTTGAATCTTCTATACATAACAATTAGGTTCTCTAATAGGCTTCGTTGTCATAAAGGTCATTCTTGTTCATAATACCGTGTTGTCTAAAGTGAAGGTCCATCAGATATTCCATGATATGTTCTTGTTCTGCCACAAAGTCTCATACAATATCATTGAGCTCTTGTTATCTACACACAGGCCTTGCTACTAGCCACGTAAACACCTAATCAAATGATGCTCAAGGGTTGTGGGAGAATATTACTCTGTGCATAGTAACTCTATACTAAAAGAAAACACTGTTTAAGGGAACATTATAATATCAAGACTCATAGCACAATTAATGAGACAATACAGGATATTTGATGTTACTTCAACATTCCACTGTTTTGTTTAATCTCTAAACAATTATCATATAATAAATCAAATACTCACCATGTGTAAATGATTTGTCTGGTGATGAGTGGAGTAGTGTGAGATGTGAGATAGAATAAGGAAAATCCGTTCTCTGGATGCAATCGCTGGCACTAGTCCACTGAGTATCGATGCGAAAAGCCTCAACCCTCCCAAAAACTTGTGTAGATAAGAGAAATGGAAGAGGTAGCGACAGAACATGTTGTTTCTTTACCCTGGCTATAGGTTGAGGTTCTTCTTGCTAAATTGTTCCCATCCGCTACCTTCTCTGAGCAGTAACTAATGGATGGCTACTTGATATTGAATCATACATTCTCTAATGTCTCTCAGTTCTTCATTAATGAGTCCTATAGAGGTGCTTGTAGCCTTTATATTTTTAGCTAGTCCATAAAAGTAAAACTTCCTAGGTCTATCACAAGTCTATATAGTAAGCCAAAAGGCATATCAGTAAGGGTATTTTTTTACAGTAAATTAATTGTAAATCATAGTATTTTAGCTCTATAACCACGGGATATAAATAGATACTTTTGGTAGGCATGTCTCAATTGATAAGTGATATATTTCTTCTTCTGCTCAAGTACATATTCATCAGTATCTTATCAAAACATCATTTTGTACATATTCCTAGTGTCATCATATCTTCATATGCCATGGTCAGTGTGGGGAACATACTATATGTTTACGTTATTTTCCTTAAGCCATTATGGCTCATGGTGTAGGGAAAGGAAAGAAAGAGAAGATTGTCTCTATGTTGGCGCACTAAGATTATTAATTTGTATAAAATTGTTAGGGTCTCCTGCCCTGTGCTGCCACGTCGTCATGGCAACCGGGAGACAAGTGCTAGCGGAGTAACCTGAGCGCAGCTGATACTCCGGTTCGGTCTTTTGCTGTGCAGTGGTTACAGGGTCTGTGCACGGCAGGGGATCCGGTGCTGGTTTTTGTGCTCACAGTCTGTGAGGTCTGAGTGGGGCGTGGACAGCACCTGCTTTATAAACCCTCTTCTCAGGTTAAGCAGATGCTGCTGAATCTTTGTTGGTTAGTCAGTTCCTGAAAGTTAGCCAGTACTGTGTAGCTTTGTATTTGTTGTTGCTTACTGCAAATAGGCCTGGGGATTTGGTACTGCACTCTGCCAATCCAGACCTAGCAGTAAGACTGGAGTCAGTCGTTTAGCTTGCTGGGGTTCTGTTACTACTCTGTGAACTTAGCAAGTTTGCGGCTGTATTCTAAGACTTGCCTGTCTAATCCTGTCTCACTGTGCTAGGTGTCAGGGGTCAGTTTAGTGGCAGTAAGCTGAACCTGTGCACTGCAAGTGAGAATTAGGATTGTGGAGACTCTCCTTGTGTCTATCATTCCATCTCTGACCAAGGAGTTTACTGCCACACCCGTTGGTAACCCTTTAGGGTTTTGCTGTTGCCCTTAGCAACAGCATTTCGGGTTCTCTACGTATTAAAACACAACATCTTGCTTTTCCCATCTGAGCATTACTAATACTAGGGAGACACCCAGTTTCTTAGCCTCTGGGCTTCTCTGTTCACTTTGTGTTTATTTTGTTACCCTATCACCTTCTGTGTACGTAATGTCATATTTCCCAGTCTGTCTGTGAGTTCATTTGTTTTGCATCCCTCTCTGTTCAAACACCAGTACATTCCTGCAGGCAGTGGTGTGCATAACATATTCAGCAGCCCAATACTCCTGTTGAAATTTTGTGGGAATATGGAGCATACCCCTCAAAATACGTTGCAACAGGTGGTCGATCAGGTGCAGGTCCTGACTCGACAATTTAATGATTTGTCCATTAAAATGCACACCTCCCAGGCCGCTGGCGGAGCTCCCGCAGCAGCAGCACATTCAGGGGTTAAGGAGCCGAAAGTAAATCTTCCGGATCGTTTTTCTGGAGATCGCTCGCAGTTCTTTTGTTTCAAGGAGAGCTGCAAGCTATATTTCCAGCTTAGGCCTCAGTCTTCTGGGTCGGAGATTCAGCGGGTGGGCATAGTGATTTCCTTGCTACAAGGAGACCCACAGGTCTGGGCATATGGGTTGCAGCCTGACTGTCCATCGCTTAAAAGTGTTGATGCTTTTTTTACGGCACTGGGCATGTTGTATGATGACCCTGACAAGACGGCCTCAGCCGAGGCTCAGATTTCGATCCTTAAGCAAGGGCGAAGGCCAGTTGAGGTTTACTGTATGGAGTTTCGGAGGTTGGCCCATGATACCCAGTGGAATGACCCAGCCCTGAGACACCAGTACCGAAGAGGTCTTTCTAACCAGATAAAAGACCAACTGGTACAATATCCCTTGCCTGATAGCTTGGATCAGCTCATGCAGTTATCCATCCGGGTGGATAGACGGCTGAGAGAGCGTAGGCTTGAAAGGGAGACCGAGGTTTCCTTCTTTCCCAAGGGAACCTCAGACTCTGAGGAATTTTCCGAGGAGCCTATGCAGATTGGGGCTACCCGCCTCTCCTCGCGTGAGAAGACGCAGAGGGAGACAGCAGGGGTTGTGTTTGTACTGTGGGAATAAGGGTCATGTGGTAGTATCATGCCCAGAAAAGCCGGAAAACTTCAGGGCCTGAGGGTGATGGGAAATATCCTGTCAGGCCAGAAGTCAGAATTTTCCAAGAAGACTTTTATCATTCCGTTGACCTTGAAGATCCTCGGTCAAACTGTCAAGACTGAGGCCTTTGTGGACAGTGGGGCCGACGGGGTTTTTATGGACCGCCAATTCGCCCTGAAACACTCTGTTCCCTTAGTACCCTTCGCGTCGGAAATTGAGATTTGTGGGTTAAACGGGGAACCATTATCCCAGGGTAAAATTACCTCTTGCACTAGCCAGATTTCTTTGTTTATTGGAGCAACACACTCTGAAAAATTGTCCTTTTATGTGACTGTCTGTACTTTTGCCCCATTGGTGTTGGGGTTACCCAGGTTAAGGGCCCACAATCCTCAATTTGACTGGGTCTCTGGGGAGATTCTTAGTTGGGGTACTGATTGTTTCAGGAGTTGCTTGAGCCTTCCAGTCAGGCTCTCGCAGCTAAGTTTGCCAGGATTGCCAGGGTGTTATGCAGATTTTGCGGACGTGTTCTCAAAAAAAGTTGCAGAGGTACTACCTCCCCATCGCCCCTATGACTGTGTCATTGATTTGTTGCCGAATGCTAAGCTTCCCAAGAGCAGGCTGTACTCCCTGTCACATCCTGAGACTCAGGCTATGGCAGAGTACATTCAGGAGAACTTGGCTAAGGGATTTATCAGACCTTCACAGTCTCCAGTTGGGTCGGGGTTCTTCTTTGTGGGTAAAAAGGACGGTTCGTTGCGACCCTGCATCGACTTCAGGGAATTGAACCGTATCACAATTAAAAACTCATACCCACTGCCTCTCATTTCGGTCTTGTTTGACCAGCTTCGTACTGCCACCATTTTTTCTAAGATTGACCTACGCGGTGCGTACAATCTAATCCGAATAAGAGAGGGGGATGAATGGAAGACTGCCTTTAATACCCACTCAGGGCATTATGAATATTTGGTGATGCCTTTTGGGCTCTGTAATGCCCCGGCAGTCTTCCAGGATTTCATGAACGATGTGCTCAGGGAATATATGGATAGATTCTTAGTTCTATACTTAGATGACATCCTAATCTTCTCCCATTCCCTGGAGGAACATCGGAAGCATGTACGCTTAGTCCTCCAGAAACTCAGAGACCACCGGCTTGGGGCGAAGCTGGAGAAGTGCGAATTTGAAGTTCAGCAAATCGCATTTCTAGGATATATTATCTCCCCAGAAGGTTTCCAAATGGAGGGTTCCAAGGTACAGGCAGTCCTGGGTTGGGTGCAGCCCACTAGTTTGAAGGCGCTTCAGCGTTTCCTGGGCTTTGCGAATTTTTATAGACGATTTATCGCTGGATTTCCGTCTATAGTGGCGCCCTTGGTGGCACTCACTAAGAAAGGGGCGGATGTTGCTCACTGGTCTCGTGAGGCCAAAGCGGCTTTTGCCCGTCTCAAAAGGGCATTTGTCTTGGCCAAGGTGCTGCGACACCCAGATCGAGAGCGTCCTTTTGTGGTGGAGGTGGATGCCTCTGAGATGGGTATTGGGGCAGTGCTCTCTCAGATGGGAGTGTCTGATAATCGCCTTCATCCCTGTGCTTACTTTTCCCGTAAATTTTCGCCTGCCGAGATGAATTATGACGTGGGTAACCGGGAATTGTTGGCTATTAAGGATGCACTCGAAGAGTGGAGACACTGGCTTGAGGGGGCTAAGTTTGTGGTCTCAATTCTCACCGACCATAAGAATTTGGCATATTTAAAGTCAGCGAAGCGTCTCAATGCCAGGCAGGCACGATGGGCTTTGTTTTTTGCTCGCTTTAATTTTTTGATAACATATCGCCCTGGGTCAAAAAACATCAAGGCTGATGCGCTCTCGTGGAGTTTTGCTCCAATCCAGGAGACTACCGAGGAGCCGTTGCCCATTGTGTCCCCATCATGTACTAAAGTGGGCATTACCCAGGACCTCTTGTCATTAGTCCTTAGAGCACAGGAGCAGGCTCCTCCAGACCTTCCAGTAGGTCTTTTGTTTGTACCTCCTAGGTTAAGACAGTGAGTGTTCCTGGAATTCCATGCAAAGAAGTCGGCAGGTCACCCGGGTATTGCCAGAACTCGGGAGTTGCTATCTAGGGCGGTGTGGTGGCCCTCGGTGGCTAAGGATGTGGATCAGTGGGTTCGGGCATGTGACATCTGTGCCCGAAATAAGGCTCCCAGAGGGGTTCCTGTTGGCCCATTACATCCACTCTCTATTCCATCTAAGCCATGGACCCACATTTCAATGGATTTTGTGGTGGACTTACCCAAATCCTCGGGGATGACAGCCATCTGGGTTGTCGTTGACAGGTTTTCGAAGATGGCGCACTTCGTTCCACTGGTTGGGCTGCCATCGGCCAGACGCCTGTCTGAATTATTTATGCTGCATGTTGTGCGTCTCCATGGGTTGGCACTTGATGTGGTCTCTGACCGCGGATCCCAGTTTGTGGCCAAATTCTGGAGGGCATTTTGTTTCGATCTCCAGATTTCTGTCAGCTTGTCGTCAGGCTACCATCCGCAGTCTAATGGGCAGACTGAAAGGGTGAACCAGTCCTTGGAGCAGTTCCTCAGGTGTTATGTCTCCAAGTGTCTGACTGACTGGGTTGCTCATCTGTCCATGGCGGAGTTTGCCTATAACAACGCGGCTCACTCTGCTACAGAGATCTCTCCCTTCCTTTGTGTGTATGGGCATCATCCTAAGGCCAATTCTTTTGACCCCCTGGACTCCACGCCTGGTGGTTCCTCTGTGGTTTCGGTCCTTAGAGGTATTTGGAGGAAAGTGAAGAAAGCCCTTGTGTCTGTGTCATTAGTGACCAAAAGGGTTTTTGATAAGCGGAAAAGACGCTGCAGCTTCAAATTAGGAGACTTCGTCTGGTTGTCTACCAAGAATTTGAAGTTGAGACAGCCATCTCATAAGTTAGGCCCCCGGTTCATTGGCCCTTATAAGATCACCAGGGTTATCAATCCGGTGGCATTTCAGTTAGATCTGCCCCGTTCTTTGGGTATCAATAAAACATTTCATTGTTCCCTTTTAAAACGGGCGATTAGTAATCCTTCTTCCAGTGGAAGACCTTCCCCTCTTCTGATACGTGGCCAGAGGGAGTTTGTTGTTGAAAGGATTCTTGAATCCAAGATGGTTCGGGGTTGGCTGTAATTTTTGGTGCACTGGAAGGGGTATGGCCCGGAGGAGTTGTGATCTTCATACCCCCAGACTGATACGCTCTTTCTTCTCGCAGTTCCCCGATAAACCCGGTGGTAGGGGTTCTTTGACCCCTCGTCAGAGGGGGGGTACTGTTAGGGTCTCCTGCCCTGTGCTGCCACGTCGTCATGGCAACCGGGAGACAAGTGCTAGCGGAGTAACCTGAGCGCAGCTGATACTCCGGTTCGGGTCTTTTGCTGTGCAGTGGTTACAGGCTCTGTGCACAGCAGGGGATCCGGTGCTGGTTTTTGTGATCACAGTCTGTGAGGTCTGAGTGGGGCGTGGACAGCACCTGCTTTATAAACCCTCTTCTCAGGTTAAGCAGATGCTGCTGAATCTTTGTTGGTTAGTCAGTTCCTGAAAGTTAGCCAGTACTGTGTAGCTTTGTATTTGTTGTTGCTTACTGCAAATAGGCCTGGGGATTTGGTACTACACTCTGCCAATCCAGACCTAGCAGTAAGGCTGGAGTCAGTCGTTTAGCCTGCTGAGGTTCTTTTGCTATTCTGTGAACCCAGCAGGTTTGCGGCTGTACTCTCAGACCTGCCTGCTTAATCCTCTCTCACTGTGCAGGGCGTCCATATGTCAGTTTAGTGGCAGTAAGCTGAACCTGTGCCCTGCAAGTGAGGATTAGGATTGTGGAGACTCTCTTTGTGTCTATTATTCCATCCCTGACCAAGGAATTTACTGCCACACCCGTTGGTAACCCTTTAGGGTTTTGCTGTTGCCCTTAGCAACAGCATTTCGGGTTCTCTACGTATTAAAACACAACATCTTGCTTTTTCCATCTGAGCATTCCTAATACTAGGGAGACACCCAGTTTCTTTGCCTCTGGGCTTCTCTGTTCACTTTGTGTTTATTTTGTTACCCTATCACCTTCTGTGTACGTAATGTCATATTTCCCAGTCTGTCTGTGAGTTCATTTGTTTTGCATCCCTCTCTGTTCAAACACCAGTACATTCCTGCAGGCACTGGTGTGCATAACAAAAATATAACTTTTAATGTTAATCATCCCCAATCGTAGTATATCAACTATCTCAGGTAATAGCACCTATACAATTCTAGGTCCAACACATTACTGTGGGATAGATCACAATATTGAGCAAGTTATTTGGATCCCACAATATGTCCTAAATCCCTTACAGTATGTCTGTAATCATTGTTATATAACCTCTAGTCGTATTAATGTACTGTAAGTCCAAACCCCTTGAGTAATGATCCCACAATCCCACACTTAATATATGAATTGACACAAGTAGTACCACCTATGCAGTTCTATGTTCAATAGAATATTGTGGGATGTGTCACAATATTACATTTACTGTTCTATCTCTTCCCTTAGGATTGGATTATAATATATCATTAGTCCCTTGTGGTATACCTGTGGTCATTTTTTTATATATACCAAGGGGTGACTGTCACATTCATGTATGGTGTTTTACAGTATTGAGTGATTAATCCAGCAAAGGAGTTATCTATAGTCTCCTACTATTGGGGTATATTACCATTTCTCATTATGGGGTTCTCAACCTAATTTGTTGTCTGAACTGTTTAAATAAACAGCTCATAAGTCATCCTTAACATATCATTTAATTTGTGGATGACTCAAATCGTGAGATAGTTTAAATATAAATGAATTAAAATTTAAATATAAATGTTATTGAAAGGTGGATTGAAAAGAACCTCACTGTAGCCGATTTATACATACATTGGTGCTTATCCAATTGCTACATACTCTGACATTGATTGTAGCTGATACGTCTTAAATCTTTCCCTTCACAGGGAGAGCAGGCTGCGGTGTAACACATTTGTTACAGTGTTGCTATGCAGTTCTCCTGCTGGCAGTACTGTAATGATGGGGTATATGTAATTGTGGTCAAATTGCCGCAAATGTCAAAAAACAGGGTATTTTAAATTCGACAATGCAATACAGTACTTTTCGACAAAAAAAACGGACGTTTCAGATTCGACTTTTTGAAATTCGACAGTTGTCAAATTCGACATGTCTTCAGTGGTAAAAATGCGGCTTTTCAACAAAAGTATATTCAATTGAAGAATGTCGATTTGACAACAGTGCTTTTCGACAGTCATTTCGTCAATTTCATTCCGCCTCACTTTGCTGGCGGAATCTAATAAAAAATGTAAAAACATGTTTTTTTTTGTGTGTTTTTTTATTGCTAATAGCATATCTATTTATATTAGAAGGGATTATGTACCTGGTTTGTCTATTAGGAGCCACAAGTATTATTTATATATTTTTTAAAAGAATATTTTTTTTTTTAACTGACTAAAATAGAGAGCATGGTTTTCAGTGAGAAGGGGTGGGAATGGGTTAAAATCAAGAAAAAAATGTGTGGGGTCCCCCCTCCAAAGCATAACCAGCCTCGGGCTCTTTGAGTCGGTCCTGGTTGTAAAAATACGGGGGAAAAATTGACAGGGGATCCCCCGTATTTTTAGATCCAGCACTGGGCTCTGCGTCCGGTCATGGTGCAAAAAATACGGGGGACAAAAGATGTAGGGGACCCCCGTATTTTTAACACCAGCACCGGGCTCCACTAGCTGGAGAGATAATGCCACATCCGGGGGCCACTTTTATATAGGTCCCTGCGGCCGTGGCATTAAGTCCCCAACTAGTCACCCCTGGCCGGAGTACCCCAGAGGAGTGGGGACCCCTTAAATCAAGGGGTCCCCCCTCCAGCCACCCAAGGGCCAGGGGTGAAGCCTGAGGCTGTCCCCCCATCCATGGGCTGTGGATGGGAAGCTGATAGCCAACTGACACAAAGAAAGAATATTGTTTTTTGTAGCAGAACTACAAGTCCCAGCAAGCCTCCCCTCGCAAGCTGGTACTTGGAGAACCACAAGTACCAGCATGCGAGGGGGAAATGGGCCCGCTGGTATCTGTAGTTCTACTACAAAAAAAATACCCAAATAAAAACAGTACACACACACTGTGAAAGTAAAACTTTATTACATACATGCACACCGACACACACATACTTACCTATGTTCACACGAGCCTCGGTCCCCTTCTCCACGTAGAATCCATGGTGTACCTGAAAATAAAATTATACTCACCAAAATCCAGTGTAGCATCTGGTCTCTTCTTTTTTGTAATCCATGTACTTGGCAAAAAAACAAACCGCATTTACCCGGACCACGCACTGAAAGGGGTCCCATGTTTACACATGGGACCCCTTTCCCCGAATTCTGAGACCCCTGTGACTCCTGTCACAGAGGGTCCTTTCAGCCAATCAGGGAGCGCCATGTCGTGGCACTCTCCTGATTGGCTGTGCGCGTCTGAGCTGTCAGACGCGCATAGCACATAGCCGCTCCATTATCTTTAATGGTGGGAACTTTGCGGTCAGCGGTGAGGTTACTTGTGAGTAGGTGGACGTATCCGGCAGGTAATCATTTACTCAAAAGGAAAAACTCCTGGATACACACTGGATCTCATAATGGTATACAACAGGATTATGTTTTCTCCTGATGTACGTTCAATCTCACAAAAAAGGTAAGTAACTGTTGTTTTCATTCAGACCTCTTGGATGTTGACATCCCATTAGGAATATCATTTGGCTCTCAAACCTAAGGAGACTGCCATCTATATCCCCACCTCGAATATTCGTCTCAAAGTGTCTCATATCAAAGGCTTGAAGGCCCTTTGGGATCCCATTGTGATGTTGCAGAAAGTGGTTGTAGGGGAAGAGGATAATTGGAATTCCATTTCCTTGGAATTCTAAATTTCTTACTGGGAGTAGCCCAAGCCTCTTCCATAATTTCCTTCTGCTGTTCTGACCCAGGAAACTCAGTCCTGACTGTATTGGGACATTTAAACACAGGTGACTTGGATTTTAACACAGGCTCTGCTGATTCTTCTAAGGATAGAATGGCTTTCATTGCCTTAATTAACTCAGATATGTCCCCTGAGCCGAGACCTTCCTCCTCAGCTTTGTATGCAGAAACAGAGTGTAATGAGTCTTCATTCTCCAACGAATCCTCATCTGAAGCATGTGTAGACTGTGAAGATATTGTTTCATGTCTATGTGATTTACTTACCACTGTCCTTTCAGCCTGTTTTTGTTGAGAGGCTGCTGCTTCCCCTGCTGATAAACCTCAGGTGGAATGCTGCATGTAAGGGTTAATAGTGTAACCTATGTCTGGTACAGAAGTTGGAATTATCCGCTCAGCTATACTGGATAATGTCTGTACAAAGGTAGCCCATGGTGGTTCAACTTGCACCTGTGTTCTCCTTGGATTTTTCAAGAGACTTTGGTGAAAGCTAAAACAATTTTTCTGAACCAGATCCTGAGAGGTTAACCCAGCTTTGACAGACATGATATGAGTGTTGGTGCTGCTGTGAGTGTATTTTCCTCACCCTTGCCACTCTTAGACATGATAAATAATCAGACACTTGCACAGTGTACTACACAATTTGTGACTGTAATCACTTTAAATTTTGTTAGAGTGACATAAAATCCGACCCTACCCTGCTTTGTACAAGCATTGAAGATCGGAATAGACAGAAAAACTGACAGAATTATAATAAATTCAGCAATCACAGGTTATACATTAGTATAATAAGCAATATGAGCACATAATCAACTACAAATACATTTCAAGTAAGTAGGAGAAACATATTACTGATAGAGCATTGAGCGACTGGAACCGGAAGTGACATTGGGTGCGCACACGAGGATGAAGCAGCAAGGGGGAAGCCAGCGGCTGGGGAGAGACAGTGGCCAGGAGGAAGCAGCGGCCAGAGGGAGCCAGCAGCCGGTGGGGAAGGGAGCCTGCAGCCAGATAGAAAAACTTCTGTGCACAGATCAGCGGAGCAGGGAGCAGATGAGTATTAACTTTCCCTATTAGCTTTTCTCACTGTGTTGTATAACTGATTGTCTTCATTTGTCCATTACTGCATTTTATTGTTGAGTCCCTGTATTTGTACCAAATTTATCCTTATCCTATCCATTTATTTATATTTTTATTTATTGTCCCTTATTCCTTTATTTTAGTTATTGTTCCTTATATATTCCTTATGTAGTGATTGTCCCCCTCTTTTTGATTTTCTGAAGGTAACAGGGAGTTACCACTAATTGGGAATCTCACTCAATGCATGTCGTGCATGATGTATGAGCACCTGACACAACAGTCTGAGTGTGCGTACATCTGTGTGAGATGTGAGCGTACGGCCGCCTTGGAAGCCCAGGTAACTGATGTAGAGCGGACCGTTACACGACTAAGGAGCATTCACAATCTCGAGCAAAGTTTAGATGAAATGGTGGAGGAGTTGCAGAGGGGATCACTGGTAGATGAGGAAGATCAGGTAGACAGCTGGGTCATGGTAAGAAGGAAGAAGAGGGGGAGGGGAAGACAGGACATCTCCGATCTGCCAAACCCCAATAAATTCACCTGATTGGATGAAGATTCTGAGGATGGCAGTGAGGAAATGATGGAACCGGAGGAGACAGAGGAGCGGTCCCTCCGGTGCAGATGGGAAAAAGATAGTGAGGTACCTAGTCAGATTGTGGTGGTACGGGATTTTATTATCAGGAAGACAGGGCAATCTACTACCGTGACTGTGATCGCCGTACAGTCTGCTGTCTTCTGGGTGCTCGGGTACGGCACATCGTGGACAGGGTAGATAGATTGTTGGGAAGGGCTGGTAAAGACCCGGCGGTCTTGGTGCATGTTGGCACCAATGACAAACTTAGTGGTAGGTGTGATGTCCTTAAGAAAGACTATAGGGACTTAGGCAAAAAACTTAAGGCAAGGACATCTAGGGTAATCTCCAAAATATTACCAGTGCCACACGCTAGCCCAGGGAGGCAGAGGGAGATTAGAGAGGTAAATGTGTGACTTAGAGACTGGTGTAGGAAGGAGGAGTTTGTGTTCCTGGAACACTGGGCGGACTTATCAGTCAGGCGCCATCTTTGTCGCTATGGATTGCACATGAATGAGGAGGGGGCAGCGGTGCTGGATGGTTAGAAGGTTGGAGGAGCTTTTAGACTAGGAGCCCGGGGGAGGGTTTAGCTAGAAGCTGCGGGTTAATTAGTGAGAGCAGTAAGGATGGGGGTAGTGAACAATTTGAGGGTGGAGAAGGAGGGAGCGTAAGATCAGATGGCAAGGGTATTTGCATGGGTATTGACACCGGAAATACTGACACAGGTATTGCCCAAGATATTCCCAATTTATTACCTAATGACGAATATGGCTCAGCAATACGGTATATAGAAAATAATGTGCATAGCATAAGGGAGGATACTAACATCAGGGGGGGTAGAAAGTCTGAATAGGTCAGATAGAGATAGTAGTGAGGAAAGCTGTATTAAGCATGATGGGGTGGAAAGGGAGGGAGGAGAATAACAGTCAGTAAGGGTAAGTCTAGAAAGACACTTGTAAATATAGATAAGATACCACTAAAACAAACAGGTAATGGAGAGGCTAAGCTAAGATGTATGCTTGTGAACGCAAGAAGCCTATCAGGTAAAATGGGGGAATTGGTATGGCTTGTATCAAAGTCTCAGTATGATATTAGAGGTATTACGGAAACATGGTGGAACGACTCTCATGACTGGGTTGCGAATTTGGAGGGATATTCTCTTTTCAGGAGGGACAGGGCTACCAAAAGGGGAGGAGGGGTATGTCTCTTTGTTACACCATCTCTAAAACCAAACTTAATAGAGGGTATTTTCGGGGAGGCTGGAGATAACGTGGAGTCGCTATGGGGTGAGATCACAAGTGGGGGCACAGAGGTAAAGAAACTAGTCATTGGCACGTGCTACAAGTAACCAGATATTCGTGTACACGACGAGGAGCAACTCTTACACCAAATTGAAAAAGCTGCGGGAATGGGGGACATCCTAGTGTTAGGGGATTTTAACTATCCTGATATAAATTGGAGTAACGTTTCATGTGTAAAAACTAGAAGCAGCAGGTTCTTAAATACATTAAAGGATCAACGCTTAACTCAATTAGTCGAGGACCCAACTAGAGGTAAAACTATTCTGGACCTAGTTATTACCAATAATGTGGACATTATATCAAACACTAAAGTTGGGGAGACTTTGGGAAACAGTGACCACTATATGATCACATTCAACGTCAGTTTCAAGAAACAGCTATAAGTGAACAACTAAAACATTTAACCTTAGAAAAGCTAATTTCAATATGCTGAGACAGGCACTAAACGAGATTGATTGGGAAGTTTTGGTTCATGGTAAAGACACAACGGAAATGTGGGATGCTTTAAAAGGGTTGCTTGATAGCAATATTCACAAATTCATTCCTATGAACAGTAAACGCAGGCGTACTAAAAACAAACCAATATGGCTTAATAAGGAGGTCAAAGAAGCAATGGTTAAAAAGAGGCGTGCTTTAAAAACATTTAAATCTAATGGAGGGGAGGAGTCATTCCAGCATTACAAGGAATGCAATAAAAATGCAAAAAAGTAATGATCGCAGAAAAAATTGTAAACGAAAAGCAAATTGCTATAGAGAGTAAAAGCAATCCTAAAAAGTTATATAAATACATAAACAGTAAAAGGTTAAAGAAGGAGAACTTAGGCCCATTAAAAGATGAATTGGGAGGTTTGATAAATGATGATAAAATAAAAGCGGAAATACTGAACAATTTTTTCCTCAGTATTCACCAGGGAGGATCAGTCGGAGAAAGTAGTGCATAAATATAGTGAAGGTAATGACTCTTGGCTGGATACTTGTTGTCCTGGAGAGACTAAGCAAAATAAAGATTAATAAATCACCAGGCCCAGATGGTTTTCATCTGAGGGTTATTATGGAGTTTAGCTAGCAAAACCCCTATACTTGATTTTCCACAGTTCAATCAGATCAGGCAAGGTACCTAAGGATTGGCGCATAGCAGAGGTAGTGCCTTTATTTAAAGAGGGAACTAAAAATAATCCTGGTAACTATAGACCAGTTAGCTTAACCTCTACAGTGGGCAAAATATTGGAAGGTATCTTGAGGGATAGCATAGAGGATTATCTGCAGGTTAATAAGATTATTAGCAAATGTCAGCATGGGTTTGTAAGGGACAGCTCATGTCAAATTAACTTAATTAGCTTCTACGAGGAAGGGAGCAAGAATCTTGATCAGGGAAAAGCAGTGGATGTGGTGTATTTAGATTTTGCAAAAGCCTTCGAAACAGTGCCTCACAGGAGACTTATCATCAAATTAAGGGAACTTGGTCTAGGATATACTATTTGTACATGGATAGGTAATTGGCTGGATAACAGAGTACAACGAGTAGTGGTCAACGGGATGTTCTCCAGCTGGGCACCAGTAGTCAGCGGAATACCACAAGGGTCCGTACTTGGCCCGCTACTGTTCAATATATTTATCAACAATCTAGGAATAGTCCTGGAAAGCACAGTGTCAATCTTTGTGGATGATACTAAGCTGTGTAAGGTAATTCATTCAGATAGCGATGTGGAGTCTCTACAAAATGACTTATTTAAACTAGAAGCCTGGGCGTCTAAATGGGGAATGAGGTTCAATATAGAAAAATGCTAAATTATGCATTTTGGGACAAAAAACACACAAACATCGTACACTCTAAATGGGGAAATTATAGGGGTAACTGTGGTGGAAAAAGATTTGGGGTGCTCATAGACAATAGGCTTACAGTACACAATGTCAAAATGCTGCAAAAAGGCAAGTAAAGTGCTCGCATGCATAAAACGGGGCATTGAGACAAGGGACGAGGATGTAATCCTGCCACTGTACAAATCATTGGTACGTCTGTATCTGGCATATTGTGTTCAGTTCTGGGCACCATATTATAAAACAGATATAGGAGAACTAGAAAGGGTTCAAAGGCGGGCTACTAAATTGATTAAAGGGCTAGAGACACGAGTACAAGGAAAGGCTTGCTTAGTTAAAACAGGATTTTAATATACCTACCGGAAAATCCTTTTCTCGTAGTCCGTAGAGGATGCTGGGGTCCATTTTAGTACCATGGGGTATAGACGGGTCCGTAGGAGCCTTCGGCACTGTAAGACTTTTTAACAGTGTGAACTGGCACCTCCCTCTTTGCCCCTCCTCCAGACCTCAGTATAGGAACTGTGCCCGAGGAGACGGACAACTTCGAGAGAAGGATATATTTAAGTGAGTGGCGAGATTCACACCAGCTCACACCGTTCAGCCATACCGCACAACATGGCATACAACAGAAAACATGCCAGCGAGCATGAATAACATAACAGCAACTGCTGAAGAACAACTCAACACATGTTAACATAATGCAAGAAAAAGGAGCACTGGGCGGGCGCCCAGCATCCTCTACAGACTACGAGAAAAGGATTTACTGGTAGGTATATTAAAATCCTATTTTCTCTTACGTCCTAGAGGATGCTGGGGTCCACTTTAGTACCATGGGGATGTTACAAAGCTCCCAGTATGGGCGGGAAGGTGCGTTAGTTCCTGCAGAACTGACTGACAAATTGAAGGTCGTCAGCAGCCAAGGTGTCAAACTTGTAAAACTTAGCAAACGTGTTTGCCCCTGATCAAGTAGCTGCTCTGCAAATCTGTAAAGCCGAGACCCCCTGGGCACTCGGTAACCACAAACCTGCCGTGGACTGAGCATGCTGATTCGTACTTCTGATCCAGTGTGGAATAGTCTGCTTAGAAGCAGGACACCTAATCTTGTGGGGATCATAGAGGATAAACAATGCTTCTGTTTTCCTTACACGAGCTGTTCTCGTGACATAAGTCCTCAGAGCTTTGATGGCATCCAAGGACTTAGAAACAGCTGAGGTGTCAGAAGCCACTGGCACCACAATAGATTGGTTCACATAGAAGGAAGATACAACCTGTCGAAGTCAGAAAAATGTCTCTATGCACACTGCCATATTTGCACCGCACACTGGTCCGTGCTGCGCGTGCGCACGCTCTCCCGTGGAGGCGCATACCCGCAATGGCGTGCACTCGCAGGCGCGGTATGCGTATTTACGGTAGAGTTTATGTGATCGTAGCGTGCGACTCATTCGTTACAAATGTTCACAATTAATGTAGTTTATAGATCATGGTCCCTTTGGTAGTTTCTGAAAGTTTAGTTAATATAGAAGGTCCCTGAGCTGAGGAATCCCTCTTTGCATCGTACGAAGGGTTTAACAGGAATCATACCGCAGTGTTTGGTACCCATCGGAAGAGTATTTAATTAGCAATATTCCGGTGTTGGTTTGGAGCGTACTAATCGCTCGTGCGAATAGTTATGGACATAAGAAGTTTATGTCCATTTCTATTATTTACTCATACTCAGGTATGCGGCGGGAAACCCAGTTTCCCACCCACCTGAGCTGTTGGAAATCGTCGCAGCCCACCTGTGTGAATCACCCTATGACCTTTTGTTATGATGCAGGGCCGAATTCCTTCGTCCAATGGACAATGGGATTGTAGGGACTATGAGATTGCATTGTGTGTGGGGCATAAATAGGCAGGCCGACCACATCCAGCTCTCACTCTCTCATCAACGGTTATCTGCTGATAATCGGGAGCTGGATATCGAGGCGCAGGCGATCATACCCTTTGTGCGTAAGTTTCTCTCCATAATCATTGTCTTTCTGTGAGCCAATTTCTCTCTCTCTCTCTATCTCTCTCTCTCCTCTTTTTCTCTTATATATCTCATAGTATTATAGTATTGTATTGTATTGCATTTAGGTCAGTGTAGTATTGTCTTTTTGTATTTATTGTTTAGATCTGTGGTTAGGAGGTCTCTGTTATATTGTAGCGTATCATATGTACTGTTATCCCCTTTTACAAGTATATTAGATATAATACAGTTAATAGGCTTTGGAACCTAAACCAGTATCTGTGTATTTTCTATAGTGTTAAGTGTTCACTTGAGCGTCGGTGACGCTCAAGCAGCTTTGTAGTTAGTCAGGTTACACAAGGTTGCATTTACACCCTGTACTCACATTAAGGTATTCAGTGTATTTCATTGGTATAAGGTTTTAACATAAAGGTATAGTGTTGTGAGCGTCTGCATCACTGGTGACCTCCTCGTGGTCTCGAGCGTACGCTACGCTACAGCGAATCATTCCCCTAGACATAACCAATAACGTGTCCTGTGATCACTGGGCCGTGAGCGAACGTGACGCTTGAGCGTCTCGCCTACGGCTGAGCGATCGTTACGCAGATAGCGTACCATTATGGTACTTCTTAAGCAAACAGCGTACAGTGTTCTTAGCTTCATAAAGGGTTGTTTATACGACAAAGGAATTTAACATTGTCAATTGGGGACTCGTCCGATCCTTCTCATATCTGCACTAGGTAGATCAGCAGACATTATCCCTCCAGCAAAAGGGTGGGAGGTTGTCTCGCAGTTGCTGACGGGATAAGCGTCTGCTTCGCTTAGATAAAGAGTGCTGAAGGAATCCGGTAACCGGAAGTAAGAACAAAACGCTTGTGTCTTTTTAAAACTGTTTATTTTTCTTTTGTCTTGCGTACGCACGCATATATCTGCATTTTCTGTTTCATTTTCGTATATCACTATTCCTGTTTGCCAATTTTATAGTTGATAGAAAGTGCAAAAAGGAGATTTGCTGTTATTTCATAGTAGAGGTAATAGTTAAAGTATAGAACAACACACGGTTGTTTGAGATACAAGGCAGTCAGTGTGGATTGCGGTAGATGATCAGGGATCATTTACATTGATAAAAGTATATATTGTGTTACGGTGGATCCTTTGCATTGCGTACACGTGTCGCTAACAAAGACTAGCGTACGCAATCCAAAAGGCAGACGCACGCAGCGTACATTACGCAACGTAGCGTCCGGTTACGCCCACGTAGCTCAAGTTGTGATAAAGTGAAGTAACGCAAAGGCGATAATTAACGCACAGCGGTAGATAACGCGACGCGGTAAATAACGCAAATCTATTTTTGGAAAATCTGAAATTTAGTTTAACAGATCCTGCTCCTAATTGGTAACACTTTTGGCCTAAAGACAATTTCTGCGCAGAAATAGACATAGAAACAAAGTGTACATGTGTTGAGTGAGTGTGTTTATACAATTTTAAAGGTGGAACCACAAGGAAAGCCGGGTACTCGTCAAGGGACATACGTGTAAGTGACATATACGGTGGCTAGGGAGGCATCCCTGGTTAAATAATATTTGAGCATTAGAGTATAGCGGACCATAAGGTAACAAGACCAGGAGACCATAAGGTAACAAGACCAGGAGGTCATAAGGTAACAAGACCAGGAGGTCATAAGGTAACAGACCAGGAGGTCATAAGGTAACAGGTAAAATAGACAAAGAGGTCCGCTATAAAAGTCCAGTGGCACAACGCCTGGGGTGTTGGTGCAGAACCCATATAGGCCATAAGCTCTCGCTGAAGGAATCGCGGCCGGAAACATCGATTCCATTGATCTTTCAGTACATGACAAGTAGTGCTTGTGTACTGAACGATTGGACCGCACGTAATTGTGTGCAGTAGTTAGTAATCTGACCTAATACCATTAGAGTAAAGTGATCACAAACGCTATTTGTACACTCTGACGTGATTTGTGTAATTTTTTATTTTTGGAAGGGAAGTTCGCTGGTCACTCAGGAACTATCCAACAACCGATACTTGCTGGGGAACGCGCCCCAGTAAATAAAGGTTCACAGGGGCCCTAGGTTGGGTACAGCAGCTCTGGTTACAGTGATTACAGTACTGGCCAACGTGGGCGAGAAGTAAGTGGGGTACTTGGTAAACCGCCACCGCCGGCCTGCCCAAGGACTTCTTGGTTTGTTTGTAAGGGTTCGCTGAAAGCCTTGATATTCAAGGAGGAATAAGCAACGCCTGCAGATTATGGGGGCCAGTTGTTCAGGTAGGGGGCGATCAACCTCGGTTCGGGTTGATTCAGAGAACCGATCCATTGGGTCGGCAAGGTACATCATGTGTGAAAAATACGGAAGTCACACAGAAATTTTATGTGATGAATGGGAGAGAATGACTGTACAAGACAGGGACAAATTCCCAAGAATAGGTAGCTTCAGTCCAGTAGTGTTACAAAATTTAAGGAGGAGGATAAGTCTCATTGAACCAACGAAGAGACAAAATAAACATTATGAATATTTACAGTTATGGCAACAGGAAAGTGAATTACAAAAAGAGTCTATTGACTTTTCTGACTCTTATCTTGAGGGGAGAGATATGGCAGCGGGAGAGGAGTTGATTGCGGAGAGAAAAGCACAAAGGTGGAACAATAAAAACGCTCTTAGCAACTGTAATATAGATTATAAGAATAAGTGTAATAAATGTAACAATGATTATTGTAATACTGTTGAATGTACAACTATTAACCTGTGCAAGCTGCACCCCATGTCAAACCTCCCTCAGGAATACAAACAAGAAAGTGAGCCCAGAACGATGTCAGCACCTCTTCCAGCAACCATCACAAAAGCCATCCAGGTGGACGCGACCAAATTGGTAAAGGCAATAATCGAACCCCCTAACGGAGGGTCAGGTGAGGTCGTGTCCACAGGTACGTACAATGTTTCATATCACGCACAAACAGATGTACCCCATATTGTAAGACCAACACAAGATGATGTAACTGAGCTCGATCTGGCCAGGGTGATCTCAGTCCCCAATGGGAAGACTGACGATCAGGGAATCATTCCCGTCAAGGACAGTGCAATGCGCTGTCTCTTGTCCCGGACCGAATTGAGATCAATTATGTCTGAATTTCCTGATCCGAGGAAAAATCTAGCCAAATGTCAAAGGTTTATTAAAGAACTAGGAAACGCCACAGAACCCACCAACAAAGAGTGGCGGACAGTGCTGAGGGCATGTTTGCCCTCCAGTGTTGACCCTGAAGAATTCATTGCTGATTGTAAATTAAACACGGAGGTACCCTGTATGGAGGAACACAATCAGGAATGTATTAGGCAGATTAACCGACAGTTAGGGGTATATTTCCCAGCTGCTGTCAAGTGGAATGAAATTCTCTCCATAAGGCAAAACGAAAGGGAAAATGTTTCTAATTATTTCAATCGAGCACTGCAAATAATGGCTAGAAACACTGGGATCGCAGACATCAAGACAAATGCACAACATAAAGGAATAGCGGTTAAGGTATTAATGAATGGTTTAAAGGATGAATTAAAAACAAGGGTACAGACCACCAACCCAAACTGGGGAGAGATCTCGGTGGCCGCACTAAGAGAGGCCGTCATTAATCATGATCAGAATATCACCAGGTACAGAGAGTCACTAAGAGATAAGTTAATGGCAGCAAATATACAGGCCCAAACCACAAGACCACCCCAACAAAAGCCACACACCCCTGCGAGAAATCCAGATATGGAAATCTGTTACAATTGTCATAAAAAGGGACACATTGCAAGAGATTGTAGATCAAGAGAAAGACAACACCATAATCATAAAATCCAAGGAATCAGGGAAGTACAGGGAAAACGATTGATGATGATGAGCATCCGAGCGTTTGAGGAGGCATCAAATCAACCAAAACCTCAGGTCATGGACACGTGGAGGAAGCCCAGGATTTGTTATCAGTGTAGGAGAGAAGGGCATTGTGCTAGCAACTGTAATAACCCACATAAAGTTAGACCCCCTAGACCAAGAAATGAGCAA
Source organism: Pseudophryne corroboree (assembly GCF_028390025.1). NCBI lineage: Eukaryota > Metazoa > Chordata > Amphibia > Anura > Myobatrachidae > Pseudophryne > Pseudophryne corroboree. The sequence continues at coordinate 1,198,131 of NW_026967515.1, read as the reverse complement.
AATTACAATACACACCATTATAATCAAGGATCACATAGGCAGGAAAGGTGATTATTAGGAATGGAGGCAAGCCTGAAGTAACGGTTAATGAAGTGGGAGGTCATTCATTAAAGACACAGGAATGACCAGGTGAAAAGTTGTAAATGTATTTGTGAAAAATGTTTTTCTCTCCCTCTCTCTATCCCCATCTCTGACTAGTAGTGGTAAGAATTCACACATTGCATATCCACTTGGTCCTTGCAGAAGTCTACCAAACCCCAGCATGACCTCCGCCACAATGTATTTCTGGCCAGATACAGACAGTGGAGTAATGCAGGTGCTGGTGGGGAGGGACTGCTCAAGGAGACCAGTAGACACATAGATATGACAGCCTAATAAGTCTGACAATGTTTTTCTAATGCTAACAATGTTTTCTTAATGTTGACAATGTTTAAAAATGTTTTGTTTCTCTTTTCTCATTGGTGGTTATTGTCGAGTTATGTAATGTATATATGCACATGAATTGTTCTCTATCTCTTTTGTTTTTTTTGTTGTCTCTCTCTTCCCACTCATGTTTCCATGGTTTAAAGATGGTATGTCACCCCTCAGTTGGACCAATGGTAATGCCAGATTTTTTCTCCTTACAGAAAGATCGCCGGTTAGGAAGGAATATTGCATCACCAGAATGTTCGTTTGGAAGACTGAGAGACAACACCTTTGAGAGGACAGCAGAACAAGAAGAACAACAAGACGAGAGAACTTGTTATCGTAACAAGTTCTCTCCCCCTCAAACTGATTTCTTATACCCCCTTTACAAATTTCTTCTTTTCTCCTCCTGTAAGATGGACTTGCCCCAAGAGACTGTGATATGGATTTTCCCGTTAACCATGATGTTGACCAGAGCAGTCTGTTTCGGTGAGAGTACCAGTGAGGTCGAGAAAGGATCCAGAAAGGTCCTGATGACTGAGACGGAGGTGTAAATTTCCAATAGCAACCCAATCACCAAGCAAAGGCGAGTACCGGGCACGATCTAACAACCATGTTATTTGTAAACAACTGTGAAGGGATGTTAGTTCAAAAAGAAAGTTGTATCTGTAGGCTCTGTAACAAAGAAATGCCAATCCAGTTTTAATATCCATATGGACCGGCATCCATTGAGTGACTATCACTCCTTAGTGGGTAGTGTGTTAAATAAAACAGATTGTTGGGTATGCTCTCAAGTACCTCAGGGTCACAGTAAATCAGGGCTAGTACCATTTCCTTTAACGGTAGGGGAGGTACTTGAGCTAAAGGGTGGGAGACCGGTGGACCGGAGGTTTAACATCTCCAGCCCTCCTAGTTTGAAGCTCCACCAATACCATGTGGATAGGTCCCTCTTATGTTTTAACATCTCCAATCCCCGTAAGCCGGGAAATTGGGAAGTGTCATGGAGCAACCTTACCATGACCTTTTCACACAGAGCAGATAGAATGCCTACAGATACAGAGCTCGTACGCCACATAGCCAGTAGAGGAAAATCTTTCCGGTATCGATATACCTTAGGAAATAGGATTACTAGAGTTGGAGAGGTATCACCAGGATACTGTGCACATATCGTACAAACTGATACGTGCATTAAGCAGATGGAAGAGTTAGGGTCAGGAGATTTCACCTGGAAGGTTTGTAACATGGTCATGTCCTTCTCCGTCCCTTATGTTCTCCCCGATGATGCATATTTCATATGTGGGAGAAAGGCGTACAAGTGGCTTGCCCCAAACTCTGAAGGATTGTGTTATATTGGAAAAGTATTGCCTGAAGTGATGACTTTTACACATGACAAAATGAAGGACATACACCGTGGTGCCCAAGCTCCTTATACTCACACTCATTACGAGCACCGAGTTAAAAGACAACTGTCAGAAAGATTAGAGCATCCGGCCTCTGATCTTATCCATGAATCCACCGGGATTCAGGTTCTGGTAGCGTTAGATTTCACTCGTACCGCTCGAGGTGTGATGAATTATAGATACATTTCCGCACTCGCCAATTTGTTAGATAATATCACTGAAATGTATGATGACACGTTTAGATACACTGGAAGAGAACTCCAAGCTTACAAAACAGAACTAGTTCAGCATAGAATGGTTCTTAATTATCTTACAGCAGTAACAGGCGGATATTGTGTTACATTGGCAACACAGTACGGCATAAAGTGTTGCACGTACATCACAAATAGCACCGAGGATCCGGTAGAGGTCATAGACCAAAAGATGGATGATATTCTCCAATTGAAGTGGGAATTTCGTCGAAAACACAATCTCACCCTTGCTGCTGTAGGTAATGAGCTGACTGGTTGGGTGTCATGGTTGAACCCGCGAAATTGGTTCTCCGGTTTGGGAGAATGGGCTCAAGGAGTCATAATGGATGTTGGAAAGTTTCTCCTATGTATCTTAGGTGTTGTTATATCGTTTGGATTGATATTTAGATGCGGGCAGGCTTTAATGAGGTGCAAACAAAGTACAAAAGTGATGAGCTTGAGGAGTAAGGAAACTGTAATTAACCTGGATTTGATTTATGACCCAATGATAGAAACCAGAATGTGATGAAAATGCGATTATACGGTCCGTTTCTTTCACCTGTTTTTCTGCTTTTCTCCAAGATACAAAGACCCCTTGGACGAGGAAGTTGACGAGACGGTATACAGACAAGACAACAGACCAGACCAAAGATGAAGCTTTTGACCACTTGAGAAATGGACACTTGATGAACTTTGCCATGGATCCCCAGTTTCCCTAGTACTTTTAAACTCACGCTAGCCCAACATTTTTTGTAAATCTGATGGCTCAGACAAAGCTATTTGCTCATGCCTAAGGAGCAATACAGCGCAAAGAAGACGACTCTCAACAGATACCGAAAACAACTTCGACGACAGATGTACATTTCCCTGACATAGAATATCATTGCATTTTCCATAAGTGTTCTTTATCTTCATCTCTACAACCCTCAGGTAATAACACACATAGACGATAGGGAATACAGGCACAGATATCAGCAACCACATACCTCCCCCATTCATGTATCATCAACTAAAATGTGCATCCCCATTTTGTTGCAACCACAGCCGAAATGAGCTCGGTAGAGTTTGACAGCCCATCCACAGACCCTTAGTACGGGATAAGAAGGAATTCAAATGTATACTTCGCAATACCTCGAAGCTTAATTTACCACACGTACGGCACGATGATACATGACCCTCCAAACATGGTCTCATACACACATGCTTCTACTCTCTCACTAGGTCATACCCTTTTCACACCTACTCCTCTCTTCTTCCTTACCCCACCATGGAAATCAATTAACCCCTGACTTACATTTTTCTCCTTAAATGTTTTGTGGCAGTTATTATTGACTGCCAAAGGGTGGACTGTCGAAGTCAGAAAAATGTCTCTATGCACACTGCCATATTTGCACCGCACACTGGTCCGTGCTGCGCGTGCGCACGCTCTCCCGTGGAGGCGCATACCCGCAATGGCGTGCACTCGCAGGCGCGGTATGCGTATTTACGGTAGAGTTTATGTGATCGTAGTGTGCGACTCATTCGTTACAAATGTTCACAATTAATGTAGTTTATAGATCATGATCCCTTTGGTAGTTTCTGAAAGTTTAGTTAATATAGAAGGTCCCTGAGCTGAGGAATCCCTCTTTGCATCGTACGAAGGGTTTAACAGGAATCATACAGCAGTGTTTGGTACCCATCGGAAGAGTATTTAATTAGCAATATTCCGGTGTTGGTTTGGAGCGTACTAATCGCTCGTGCGAATAGTTATGGACATAAGAAGTTTATGTCCATTTCTATTATTTACTCATACTCAGGTATGCGGCGGGAAACCCAGTTTCCCACCCACCTGAGCTGTTGGAAATCGTCGCAGCCCACCTGTGTGAATCACCCTATGACCTTTTGTTATGATGCAGGTCCGAATTCCTTCGGCCAATGGACAATGGGATTGTAGGGACTATGAGATTGCATTGTGTGTGGGGCATAAATAGGCAGGCCGACCATATCCAACTCACTCTCTCACCAACGGTTATCTGCTGATAGCCGGGAGCTGGATATCGAGGCGCAGGCGATCATACCCTTTGTGCGTAAGTTTTCTCTCCGTAATCATTGTCTTTCTGTGAGCCAATTTCTCTCTCTCTCTCTATCTCTCTCTCTCCTCTTTTTCTCTTATATATCTCATAGTATTATAGTATTGTATTGTATTGCATTTAGGTCAGTGTAGTATTGTCTTTTTGTATTTATTGTTTAGATCTGTGGTTAGGAGGTCTCTGTTATATTGTAGTGTATCATTTGTACTGTTATCCCCTTTTACAAGTATATTAGATATAATACAGTTAATAGGCTTTGGAACCTAAACCAGTATCTGTGTATTTTCTATAGTGTTAAGTGTTCACTTGAGCGTCGGTGACGCTCAAGCAGCTTTGTAGTTAGTCAGGTTACACAAGGTTGCATTTACACCCTGTACTCACATTAAGGTATTCAGTGTATTTCATTGGTATAAGGTTTTAACATAAAGGTATAGTGTTGTGAGCGTCTGCATCACTGGTGACCTCCTCGTGGTCTCGAGCGTACGCTACGCTACAGCGAATCATTCCCCTAGACATAACCAATAACGTGTCCTGTGATCACTGGGCCGTGAGCGAACGTGACGCTTGAGCGTCTCGCCTACGGCTGAGCGATCGTTACGCAGATAGCGTACCATTACGGTACTTCTTAAGCAAACAGCGTACAGTGTTCTTAGCTTCATAAAGGGTTGTTTATACGACAAAGGAATTTAACATTGTCAAACCTTAGGATGAAATTGCTGACGCGTCCGCAGTTCAGCCCTATCTTCACGAAAGATCAAATAAGGGCTCTTGTGAGACAAAGCCGCTAACGCAGACACCCTTCTGCCTGATGCCAAGGCCAACAGCATGACCATTTTCCAAGTGAGAAACTTTAACTCCACCTCCTGTAGAGGCTCAAACCAATCAGATTTAAGGAACTGCAACACCACGTTAAGATCCCATGGTGCCGCAAGAGGCACAAATGGTAGTTGGATGAGCAGAACCCCCTTTATGAACGTCCGAACCTCAGGAAGTGAAGCCAATTGCCTCTGAAAGAAAATGGACAAGGCCGAAATCTGGACCTTGATAGATCTCAATCTTAAACCTGCATCCACACCAGCCTGTAGAAATAGGAGAAGACGCCCTAATTGAAACTCCTTGGATTCACACCAGGAGACATTTTCTTCAAATGCGATGATAATGTCTAGACATTACTCCTTTCCTGGCTTGAATAAGTGTGGGAATTACTTTATTGGGAATACCCTTTTGGGCTAGGATCTGGCACTCAACAGCCATGCCATCAAACACAACCACGGTAAGTCTTGATAAACCAATGGCCCTTGCTGAAGCAGGTCCTCTCGAAGAGGAAGAGGCCAAGGATCTTTTACCAGTAACTCCTGAAGATCGGGAATATTCTTAGCGCCGTGGAGAGCCTGAAAGGTAACATCTAGAACTGGTAGTGGCAGTCCTGAACAGCAAACCTCAGGTATGCTTGGTGTGGAGGGTAAATTGGAACATGCAAATAAGCATCCTTGATGTCCACTGACACCATAAATTCCTTCTCCTCCAAACTGGAGACCACCGCTCTCAGGGATTCCATCTTGAATTTGAATCTTCTTAAATAAAAGGTTCAGAGATTTTAGGTTTAGAATCGGTCTGACCGAGCCGTCCGGCTTTGGTACCACAAACAGGCTTGAATAAAATCCCTGTTCCTGGTGTAGTACAGGAACCAAGGAAATGACTTTGTCATGACATAATTTGTGTAATGCGTCCAGGACCTTTCCTCTGTCTTGAACAGAAACTGGTAAGGCTGATTTGAAAAATCGGCATGGGGAGCTCTTGATACTCTTACTTGTAACCTTGAGATAATATTTGTATTATCCAAGGATGCAGATCTGAGTGCACCCAGACCTGATTGAAGATCTTTAGACGCGCCCCCACCTGATCATACAGCAGGGGAGTCCCAGCATCATGCTGTGATTTTTGCAGAAGCAGCGGTTGATTTCTGCTCCTGCAAGCCTGATGGTGTGGTAGGCTTCCTACCTCTTCCTCGCCCTCTTCCTGCGGAGAAGCGGGCATTTTTGGCCTTTTTGTATCTGTTGGGCCGAAAGGACTGCATCGTATGAGAATGATACGCTTTCTTAGCGGTTGCTGCTGCAGAAGGGAGAAATGCTGATTTGCCTGAGGTAGTTGTTGAAATCATGGCATCCAGCTTGTCGCCAAAGAGGACCTCACCATTGTAGGGGAGCGCCTCAATATTTCTCTTTGATTCCGCATCTGCATTCCATTGGAGAATCCACAGTGCTCTACGAGCCAAAATTGCCATAGCTGAGGATTTGGAACCCAGCAAACCAATATCCTTCATAGCTTCTGTGAAGATACGGATTCTCAGATCACTCAGGTAAACAGTTTAGTAAAGTGGCAAATGCCCTTTATTGTAAAAATACACACACAGTACACAAAACAGTAACTATTACATGCCAGGATGGTATCCTACTTACTAAGTCCCCTTCTGTGTAGATCTCCCCCTCAGTGCACGTCCAGTAGCCTCTTGAAACCAGCAGATCCCAACAATGCTTCTAGGCCTCAGCACACTGGCAGCACTATCTTCCCAGTAGCTTTCAGAAGCCAAACACATCACTCCTCTCAGGCCAGGAACTTCCGTGCACTCTCTGTTTCAATAGCCTCTGTTATCCTCAAACCTTTGTCTGTCCTACCATAAGGCGACACCTTCTGACTCTGTATTGGGTGGGTTACATTAAAGGGGCTGACTACAGAACACTTTCAGATAGACCTACTTTAACATGTCCAGGCATGTCCTCTAGCACACAATAGATGTTAACTAAATGAACCTTAATTAATCTGATTGTGTAGCCTGGAATCCATTGTGTGGGGAAGAATGAGGGGGGTGTATGGACTGACATCTGAGACTGGCTGTATCTCCAACACCAAACAAACAGGTTATCATAGCAGTCACATGGGATGGGGACGGGGGGACGGGGACATTATTTTACAAACTATAACACAATAACCAATACATTCATATATATACATCTTCATATGCATTCTGTACAAAACATCAGGCTAGACATATTATTCCCTGATAAACACAAACACATATGACAGAGGGATAATGTTTCACAATAATATGTGATGTCCAGTTCTATTGGGAATCCAGGCAGCATGCTGTATAGGTGATAACCAAGTTCTGTCCTGTCTCTTTACACTAACGCACTGAATCCAGAAACAGGCTGGAAAAAAGTACTCCTCATGAGCCAGCTGGGGCTGCGTCCGTTACAGCTTCCACCAAGTAACCTGCAGAATCTTTTATGTGACCTAGAGTTAAGACCATTTCATCTTTATCAACTGTGTCTATATTTGCAAGAACGTTGTCTGACCATTTTTCCACAGTGTTACCGACCCATGCACAAGTAATCGTGGGTCTAAGTAACGTTCTGGTAGTCATATAAAGGGACTTTAAGGCTGTTTCTAATTTACAGTCAGCAGGTTCTTTTAACGAAGCTGACCCTGGGGCAGGTAAAATTATTTTCTTAAACAGCCTAGAAATTGAAGTGTCTACCATGGGGGGGTGATTCCCATCTGTTCCTGTCCTCTTCAGGGAAGGGATACGCTAAACGTATCCTTCTAGGAATAATAAGATTTTAAACCTACCAGAAAATCTTTTTCACGTAGTCCATAGAGGATGCTGGGGACTCCGTAAGGACCAAGGGGATAGACGGGCTCCGCAGGAGACATGGGCACTAAGAAAGACTTTAGACTATGGGTGTGCACTGGCTACTCCCTCTATGCCCCTTCTCCAGACCTCAGTTAGAGAAACTGTGCCCAGAGGAGATGGACAGTACGAGGAAAGGATTTTAGCAATCCAAGGGCAAGATTCATACCAGCACACACCAAACACACCATATAACTAGGAACACAAGAACCAGTCAACAGTATGAAACAACATAGCATCGGCACAAAACCGATGAAACCATAACATTACCCTTATGTAAGCAAAACTATATACAAGTCTCGCAGAAGTAGTCCGCACTTTGGACGGGCGCCCAGCATCCTCTACGGACTACGTGAAAAAGATTTACCGGTAGGTTTAAAATCTTATTTTCACTAACATCCTAGAGGATGCTGGGGACTCCGTAAGGACCATGGGGATTATACTAAAGCTCCCAAACGGGCGGGAGAGTGCAGATGACTCTGCAGCACCGATTGAGCAAACAAGAGGTCCTCCTCAGCCAGGGTATCAAACTTGTAGAACTTTGCAAAAAGTGTTTGAACCTGACCAAGTAGCAGCTCGGCACAGCTATAATGCCGAGACCCCTCGGGCAGCCGCCCAAGAAGAGCCCACCTTCCTAGTGGAATGGGCCTTAACCAATTTAGGCAACGGCAATCCAGCTGTAGAATGAGCCTGCTGAATGGTGTTACAAATCCAGCGGGCAATAGTCTGCTTTGAAACAGGAGCGCCAACCTTGTTGGCATCATACAGGACAAACAGTGATTCTGTTTTTCTGACTCTAGCCGTTCTGGCCACATAAATCTTCAAAGCCCTGACCACATCAAGGGACTTGAAATCTTCCAAGTCACGTGTAGCCACAGGCACCACAATAGGCTGGTTCATATGAAAGGATGATACCACCTTAGGCAGGAATTGAGGACGGGTCCACAACTCCACTCTATCGACATGGAAAACCAGATAGGGTATTTTATGAGACAAAGCCGCCAATTCTGATACTCGCCTAGCTGAAGCCAAGGCTAACAACATGACCACCTTCCAGGTGAGATATTTTAACTCCACCGATTCCAGCGGTTCAAACCAGTGCGACTTAAGAAAACTTAACACCACGTTAAGGTCCCAAGGTGTCACCAGAGGTACAAAAGGAGGCTGAATATGCAGCACTCCCTTCACAAAATTCTGTACTTCTGGGAGAGAAGCCAATTATTTTTGAAAGAAAATGGATAGGGCCGAAATCTGAACCTTAATGGAGCTTAACTTTAGGCCCAAATTCACTCCTGTCTGTAGGAAGTGCAGGAAACGGCCCAGATGGAATTCTTCCGTAGGAGCATTCCTGGCCTCACACCAAGAAACATACTTTTACCATATATGGTGATAATGTTTAGCTGTGACATCCTTCCTAGCCTTAATTAGAAAAGGAATTACATCATCCGGAATGCCTTTTTCAGCTAGGATCTGGCGTTCAACCGCCATGCCGTCAAACGCAGCCATGGTAAGTCTTGGAACAGACAGGGCCCCTGTAGTAACAGGTCCTGTCTTAGAGGAAGAGGCCACGGATCTTCTGTGAGCATTTCCTGCAGATCTGGATACCAGGCCCTTCGTGGCCAATCTGGAACAATGAGAATTGTCCGCATTCCTCTTATTATTATTATCCTCAACACCTTGGGAATGAGAAGAAGAGGAGGAAACACATAGACTGACTGGAACACCCACGGTATCACTAGGGCGTCCACAGCCACCGCCTGAGGGTCTCTTGACTTGGCGCAATACCTGTGTAGCTTTTTGTTGAGGCGGGACGCCATCATGTCTATCTGTGGCAGTCCCCACTGACTTGCAATCTGTGCGAAGACTTCCTGATGAAGTCCCCACTCTCCTGGATGCAGGTCGTGTCTGCTGAGGAAGTCTGCTTCCCAGTTGTCCACTCCTGGGATGAAGTCTGCTGACAGAGCGCTTACGTGATTTTCCGCCCAGCGAAGAATCCTGGTGGCTTCTGCCATTGCCGCTCTGCTCTTTGTCCCGCCCTGGCAGCTTACATGAGCCACTGCGGTGTTGTTGTCTGACTAGATCAGAACCGGTAGATCGCCATCGTTGTGGGCGGAGAAACGCGTCAGGTGACTAATTTTCTGTGAACCGCAAGTGGAACGCAAAGTCCGGAAGCCGGAAGCCCGAACCCGGAAGTCGCGAGACGCGACACGTGCAAACAGTCCACCATCACACAGTCTGTGGGAGTGCAAGAAAACCCGTAGATTCAGCTACGAGTCCCCCATCCCCTGCGCCCGATACCAGCATTGTGGACCAGGCAGGAGGAAACACCAGGAGGATATACGGGCTTGCACCACCCAGGAGCGCTCCTGACACAAACGGATGGGTGAAGTATCCACACACTTACATCCCTCATATGAACAGCATCCTTGATTAAGTGAAGTATCTGTTGCACGTCATTACAGACTGTTTATTTGGAGCCAAATTCTTTCAAAGATTGGTGCATGATTTTACATCCACTCAGCCGAAGGAGGCATATTAACACTCCATTGCATGAGTGCATACAGCCCACATATTAATTTGTGAACTAACAACCATTTGCTTTGGAAATAACAAAATCTTTGCCTATTTCTGTATGAGAAGCATTTCGGCTGAAAGATAATCCTTCTCCAATTGGTTTAATAATACAGGTGCTTGTAATTAAGCTTTCTAAAGGAGCTATATCTATCAAAGTGCAATCTGTGTGGAGTTTACACTTGCTTGTTCATAGAGTAATTGATTTAATTATTGTTTTATGGTAATATGAAATTTATTGGCTAAATGAATTTGCCTTACTGTCTATATAAGATTGATTTTTAATCAGTAATTTTAATAAACTAGATAAATTGTATCAAAGAAGCAGTCGGTTATTACATTGTGCGCCTTCACTCATATTTTCTTTAGGTATACATTAGATGTTAAGTGGATTTCCAGGTCCATTTTGTGAAGGCAGCCTATTTTGGGTTGTTCTCTATGCTAAGAGGCTATAGTTGGGAAATACTTAGCGCCAGACACACATATTCTTTTCTCGTGTTGACCTTCTAGAAGATGAGCACTTTGCAGCCACCACAGTAGAGATACCCTGGTCCTGGGTGACAGCGAGATCAACTGACGCATCTGTAGATGCGACCTTGACCACTTGTCTAGTAGGTCCCATTGGAAGGTTCTTGCATGGAACCTGCCGAAGGGAATGGCCTCGTAAGACGCCACCATCTTCCCTAGGACCCGAGTGCAGTGATGAACTGACACCTGTTTCGGCTTTAAGAGATTCCTGACCAGAGTCATAAGTTCCTGGGCCTTTTCTGTCGGAAGATAGACCTTTTTCTGGTCTGTATCCAGAATCATACCCAAGAAGGGTAGACGAGTCGTAGGAACTAACTGCGACTTCGGGAGATTGAGAATCCAGCCGTGTTGCTGTAACATCTTCAGTGAAAGCGAAACGCTGTTCAACAACTGTTCTTGTGATCTTGCTTTTATGAGGAGATCGTCCAAGTACGGGATAATTGTGACACCTTGCTTCCGCAGGAGCACCATCATTTCTGCCATTACCTTGGTGAAAATCCTTCGGGCCGTGGAAAACCCAAACGGCAACGTCTGAAATTGGAAATGACAATCCTGTACCGCAAATCTTAGGAATGCCTGATGAGGCGGATATATGGGGACATGAAGGTATGCATCCTTTATGTCCATGGATACCATAAAATTTCCTCCTTCCAGGCTGGCGATGACCGCTCTGAGCGATTACATCTTGAATTTGAACCTTTGCAGGTATAGGTTCAGGGATTTTAAATTTAAAATGGGTCTGACCTAGCTGTCCGGCTTCGGGACTACAAACAGGGTTGAGTAATAACCTTTCCCTTGTTGGAGTAGTGGAACCTTGACCACCACCTGTTGAAGACACAATTTTTGAATTGTATTTAAGACTATCTCCCTTTCCGGGAGGGAAGATGGTAAAGTCGATTTGAAAAAACGGAGAGGAGGCATCTCTTCGAATTCCAGCTTGTAACCCTGGGAAACAATTTCTATTGCCCAGGGATCCACCTGTGTGTGAACCCAGATGTGGCTGAAAAGATGAAGACGTGGGGCACTGGGGCGGATTCCCGTAGTGGAGCCCCAGCGTCATGCAGTGGATTTAGTAGAGGCCGGGGAGGACTTCTGTTCCTGGGAACTAGCTGTGGTTGGCAGCTTTTTCCCTCTGCCCTTACCTCTGGCAAGAAAGGACGCACCTCGTACTCTCTTGTTTCTCGTGGCCGAAAGGACTGCATCTGATAATGTGGTGCTTTCTTAGGCTGTGAAGGAATAAAAGGCAAGAAATTTGATTTACCCGCCGTAGCTGTGGAGACCAGGTCCGAGAGACCCTCCCCAAATAATTCCTCACCCTTGTAGGGTAAAACCTCCATGTGCCACTTTGAGTCGGTATCACCAGTCCATTGCCGGGTCCACAGGACACGTCTAGCAGAGATCGACATAGTGTTGACTCTAGAACCCAGTAGGCCAATGTCCCTTTGAGCATCTCTCATATATAAGACAGCATCTTTAATATGTCCTAGGGTCAATACAACTGTATCCCTATCTAGGGTATCAATACACGTTGACAAGGTATCAGTCCAAGCTGACGCTATCGCCGGTCTGAGTAAGGTACCAGAATGTATGTAAATGGACTTTAAAGTAGCCTCCAGCTTGCGTTCAGCAGGATCCCTGAGGGTAGCCATATCCTGGGATGGCAGCGCTATCTTTTTGGATAAGCGCGTCAATGCTTTGTCTACGCGTGGGGAAGATTCCCACCGTATCCTGTCCTTAGCTGGGAAAGGATGTGCCATAAGAATCCTCTTGGGAATCTGTAGTTTTTTGTCTGGAGACTCGCAAGCCTTTTCAAATAACTCGTTCAGCTCGACAGAAGGGGGAAAGGTAACCTCAGGCTTCTTTCCCTTATACATAAGTACCCTCGTGTCTGGGACAGGGGGATCCTCTGTAATATGCAAAACATCTTTTACGGCAATGATCATATATTGAATACTTTTAGCCAATTTTGGCTGTAACTTTGCATCATCATAATCGACACTAGAATCAGAGTCCGTGTCGGTGTTTGTGTCAACTAGTTGTAATAGTGGGCGCTTCTGAGACCCCGAAGATCCCTGTGACATAGGGGTAGGATGGGGTTGATACCCTGCATGCACCCTTGCCTCAGTTTTGTCAAACCTTTTGTGCAATAAATTTACACTAGCGCTTAAAACATTCCAGGTGTTGGCGTTGTCGATGGAGACACCACAATCATTTGCTCCAGGCTGTGGCTGGAGCATGGGGAGAAGGTAAGGCATGGGTTCTGCTTAGAGGGGGAACACGGACACAGCCGCACTGTTTTGGAGGACACTACCAGTCACTGACGCAGCTGTCACCTAGGGTGCACCAGCGCTAGGCCTTAGGGATCATAGGCTCCTGAGGTAGTATGGGATTGATGTCACCAGTGGGGAGTCAGATGCTCCCCTGTTCACCCCTCCCCCCGGTTCATGACCAGTTTCATCCGAGTCTCCCGCCATGAACCATTTTCCCGCTTTCGCCTGAGACGCTGTGTATCTAAAAAGACCCAGTCGTAACATAGGCGTCTGTGTTCACTGTAGGTTCACGGGGCGAGTGTTTACACTATTAGCGTCTGGATCCACTCAGCGTTCACTAATGTATTGATCAGTCCTGGAAGCGGGGTGAGTCTCCCTGTATCCCACTCTACTGAGCCGGGTAATACAGCACTAAGTCTCTATCTACCTTTTGAGTATGAATAGTTGGATAAGTGCCGGATGCATATGAGTCTAATAATTATTACTGTTGTTTCTTTTGCTATGCGTCTGAATACGGTTAAACTCCTATATAAGGTAATAGTTACATAGTTACATAATTAGTGAGATTGAAAAGAGGCAAAATGCCCATCGGGTTCAACCTGTATTCTGTGATCAGCTGATCATATTATAATGTACCTGCTGATGTAATGCTTAGTACCAATTGACAACAATGATTCTTACCACTCTCAGATTAATGTCACTGTGGTAAATGCTATAACCCTGGATACTCTTTCCAGTTAGAAATTTGTCTAATCGGTTTTTAAATACATTTACAGAGTCTGCCATTACTATCTTCTCCGGCAGGAAGTTCCACATTTTTATTGCCCTTACCGTGAAGAACCCTTTCCTACTTTGTATACGGAATTTTCTCTCCTCTAGCCTCAGCAAGTGCCCACGTGTCCTATACAGGGTTATTTTACTACACAAATCCGCTGCTAGCTCCTTGTGCTGACCCTTTACATATTTGTAGATATTAATGTCTCCTCTAAGTTGCCGCTTTTCTAGTGATACCTGATGATACCTAGTTTTACCATCAAGGAAGTTGATAGTAGCTGTGACGATACAGAGTTCCAAATCACTCAGGCAAAGTGGTAGATGAAAAAACAACGGTGGTTTATTGAACAGAATGGGCTATAAACAGCTCAGCACACCTCTGTAATCCAATTCCACATGACAATTCCCACCACAAACTCCTGACAGAACATCACTTCTTAGTCAGAGAGCATAGAATCTCACCTTTCAACTCTCTGGTTAGCTCTACCAGTAGCTTCATATAGCAGGGGTGTGTGTGACATATTTGTCTAAGGATCTTACAGCATTGAAATACAATACATATTCTAATCAACGTGATTACATCAGCCAGAGAGCCACCATGTCTGGTCAGCTCACTGTTGGACAATAGGGAGTAAACAAAAAGGGACAATGGTACCTTATATGACTCACCGTTTAAGTGTCCACTGTGGTGGTAGTAAACAATAGAAAACCAGGTCTAACATGAATACATTATCTAAAGTTGTAACAGATAACGTAACACAATTGCATATATTAATATTAAGGTTGATTTAAACACAATGGCCCTCATTCCGAGTTGTTCGCTCTGTAAATTTCATCGCATCGCAGCGATTTTCCGCTTAGTGCGCATGTGCAATGTCCGCACTGCGACAAGTAAATTTGCTATGAAGTTAGGATTTTTACTCACGGCCCTTTCTTCGCTCCGGCGATCGTAGTGTGATTGACAGGAAATGGGTGTTACTGGGCGGAAACGGGCCGTTTTATGGGCGTGTGGGTAAAAACGCTACCGTTTCCGGAAAAAACGCAGGAGTGGCCGGAGAAACGGGGGAGTGTCTGGGCGAACGCTGGGTGTGTTTGTGACGTCAAACCAGGAACGACAAGCACTGAACTGATCGCACAGGCAGAGTAAGTCTGAAGCTACTCTAAAACTGCTAAGAAGTTTGTAATCGCAATAATGCGAATACATTGTTCGCAATTTTAAGATGCTAAGATTCACTCCCAGTAGGCGGCGGCTTAGCGTGAGCAACTCTGCTATAATTGCCTTGCGAGCGAACAACTCGGAATGACCTCCAATATTGGGTGAGCAGTAATGGACATGTTATAGAGAATGAGGAAATAGATGAATTTAGGGGGTAATTCTGAGTTGATCGCAGCAGGATCTTTGTTAGCAGTTGAGCAAAACTATGGCCCTCATTCCGAGTTGATCGCTCGCAAGGCGATTATAGCAAAGTTACACACGCTAAGCCGCCGCCTACTGGGAGTGTATCTTAGCATCTTAAAATTGCGACCGATGTATATGCAATATTGCGATCACAAACCTCGTAGCAGATTTAGAGTAGCTCCACACTTACTCTGCCTGTGCGATCAGTTCAGTGCTTGTCGTTCCTGGTTTGACGTCACAAACACACCCAGCGTTCGCCCAGACACTCCCCCGTTTCTCCGGCCACTCCTGCGTTTTTTCCGGAAACGGTAGCGTTTTCAGCCACACGCCCCTAAAACGCTGTGTTTCCGCCCAGTAACACCCATTTCCTGTCAATCACACTACGTTCGCCGGAGCGAAGAAAAAGCCGTGAGTAAAAATACTTTCTCCATAGTAAAGTTACTTGGCGCAGTCGCAGTGCGAACATTGCGCATGCGTACTAAGCGAAATTTCACTGCGATGCGATGAAAAAGAACGAGCGTACAACTCGGAATGAGGGCCCATGTGCACTGCAGGGGAGGCAGATATAACATGTGCAGAGAGAGATAGATTTGGGTGGGGTGAGTTCAATCTGCAATCTAAATTGCAGTGTAAACATAAAGCAGCCAATATTTACCCTGCACAGAAACAAAATAACCCACCAAAATCTAACTCTCTCTACAAATGGAATATCTGCCTTCCCTGCAGTGCACATGGTTTTGCCCAACTGCTAAAAAGTTTCCTGCTGCAATCAACTTGGAATTACCCCCTTAATGTATAAGGATATGGGAATAAAAAGTACATATTTGACATGAGAAATGAGGCATAGCTATATTGTCACAGACCTCTCATTTCCTCACAGTAGCCATGGGCCAGATGTTATTTCCCATCAGTTACAGACTTCTGTCGCTGCACCGAGATGCTAGTCTGTCAGCCAGTAGCCCTGCACCGCTCCGGCTCTTACATATACTGTGCTGTTCCAGCTGGGAATGGGATGCCCCATCCACCTCACTGATGTGACAGGCTCAGCTGTCAGTCATGAAGCCCCACTGCGCCCACTCTCTCTGTACTCATACATACATGCCTTTCTGGGAGTGTCTCATCCTGGTTGTCAGTGAGACAGTGTCTCTGGCATGTCACAATCCGGGTATCTGGACGCCATTACTTACCATTCAGATGTCTCCTGAGGCTGGCTCAGTGTTCCAGGGCCGGATCTCGCCTGCGTTGCTGATGTCCATACTGTACATCTCCCTCCTGTCACTCTAAAGCGCTGTCACAAGCGGCTTCATGTTAAGTCTTAGAATGGCGTCTCCAGCCCTCCGTGACCTCTGCCGCCGTTCCTGTGTTTCCAGTATACAGATTCATCAGTGTGGCGTCTCATGCCTGCCGCGGCCTCCGCTGTCATCCATGTGGTTCCAGTATGCAAGTTGTCAGTGTGGCGTCTCCTGCCCTCCGCGGCCTGCGCCGCCATTACTGCTGAATCTCCACATGGTTTCTCAAACTAGCTTTCCCTCCAAGTGCTAACATGGGCGCAGCCATGTTGGTTTCTATCATATGCCTCAGTTTCCACCAATCCGCTGCTCTACTGGAATCTGCATAATTGTTCAGCCAATGCCTGCCTTGCTGCAGGTATAAATATCCTGTGCCTGAACCAGGAAATCGTCAGTGCTTTAGTTGTCAAACCTTGTTTCCAGTCTCTCTCTCCTGTGGTTGTTTTTCCAGGTTTCCAGCTCCTGTCTCCAGCCTCCACTAAGAGACCCGCACCAGCCTACCACCTGCGGTGCAGCCTGACTCTACAGTCCTCCGTGACTACTCCAGTTTCCAGCTACAGATCCATCTGCTTCCCGCAGAGATCAGCTTCTCTTAAAGTGCCGGTGCTTTTCCTGCAGATTTCCACAAACCACCGGTACCAGTATTTCATCGCTCCCAAGCTTCATACGATCATTTGGCTGGTACCATCCAGCATCCACTCCGTGTTAACACCTGACTGGTTCCAACCAGTACCCACAGCAGCTACTTCATCAACAGCGGACCAGCTTTCCAAGGAACATCAGCTGGTGTGTTCCTGGGCTATTCTCACTACTACAGTCGGGCCTGGTAAGGACTTTCCATCTCAAGGACAATAAGAACAGTACCTAATTCTACCAGAGCCCTGTGGCCATTGCCAACCCGTAGTACCCAGGAACTGTGATATACTTACTGTTGATTATAGTATTTATTTTACCACTGCTGTGACACATGGAGCTTGTTTAATAAATGATTATTGACTTTACTTTGGTTGTCGTGGTCACGCCTTCGGGCAATCTTCCTACGTGTAACTTACATGTCCAGGGGTCTGATTCAACCTCCCAGGTTCCACTACGTCTCAGCCCCTACAACTGAGGCTTCCTCCCGTCAGCTCAGGCCCTCAGTTGTGACATGGCACAGCTGTGTAATCATGATGTGAGTGTGTATGCTTAGTGAGTACTGCAGTGTAGCAGTGTGGTGGGGAGAAGGGGGTTGCTACACCAATGAGTCAAGGAATGGAGTAGTTGGATGGGACTCACACAGCAGGTGGTGAAAAGCTTAAAAAGGAGTTGGTGGATGGGGAAGGATCTGGTAGGTTCAGAAGGGATTAGTGAGGGTAAGGACTCTCAAGGAAAATTGGAGTGGGATCCCACAGGTACCAAACTGGGTAAAGAGCAGCTCTTAGGAAGGAAATAGGTAAGACAGACCCTGTGTTTGACCCTTCTTTACCTCATGCAGGGTCGAGCTTTGGACTCTCCAGTTCCTCAGGGGGCTGTGGATCCTTGTTGCCCACTACCTGGCAGTTCTGTGGTCATCTGAGGCCATGAACCTCCCAGATGCCAGGCCTCCAGATAAACATGAAATGGTCATGGAGATGGTCCTGGGCTCTGTGGAGTAGGTGGAAAAAGCAAAGGAAAGTTGTGACCCTTCTGAAGGGGCAATGGTGGACATTGTGATTGGTGAAGGGAAGGTTTTGTGGGAAAAGAGGGAGTTATGCCATATATCTCAGCAGCATGGGTCCTCAGCCTATATGATGTGCCACCATTAATGTGGATTCTGTCTTGTCCGACCAAGCTTGATTTACGGGGTTTGTAATTTTTTTAAGCAGGATAAAGGCTGAGTTTTTTATTTCTGCAGTGTCCACCGTGCCATCACTTACCTGTATGCTTACACGAAACAGAATGATGGAAAATTTTCACGGTTCTTTACATCTTCTGGGGTCCACTCCGAGATTAGACATTATGGCGTAATTACTCAGACGGGAATATAAAACAGAATAAAAAATAAAAGCTTTAATGTAATAATTAGATGCAAACAAAAGCTTTTATTATGAAACACAGGGGAGTATCCGCACCATATAGATGTAACATACAACAAACCACAGCAGATGGAACCCGGGTGACTTTAATACACATGATAATGTACAGGGTATATATGGACAGGATCTTGTATAAGAAAACACTCGGCACTCCTGATCAAGATGAGTGTCAGCAACAAGTTAGGCAAACTAGAAGTGAAAACACGTTCCAATGGCCGCCATATTGTCGTGCAGCAATACAGATTGTGCAAACTGGTATTAGACATTCACATTTACATAAAGCACAAGATACAAAATAAACAGCAGAAAAAAGACCTAAGCATTTGGGATGTATTATTTAGGAAGTAAATAGAGGTACATTAATGAAAAGCGTGAGTAACAGTCATCAGTCTGTTTGTGAAGGTCTCTAGAGTGGAGGCCTCTTGGACTGTGCAAGGCAGTGAGTTCCATGGTCAGGGCTGCAAAACTAAACGTTCAACCCATAAATGAATGACAGGAGATTCTTGGTACTGCTGGTAACAGTCCATCTGTAGAAGCAAGCAGGGCAGTAAGGAGGCAGAAGCTGTTTCTAGTACCTTGGACCATGTAATGTTGGGCTGGGAAGGTCATTTAGCCAATTATGAAATATATTTGTCATCTTACAGGCAGCCAGTGAAGGGAGTAGAGAATGGGTGTTATGTGGCAGGAACGGGCTGGTTAGGTAACAGCTTGGCTGCTGCATTCTGTACTAGCTGCAAGCTCTGTAATTCTTTTGCTGGGTGACCCAGGTAGATCGCATTGCAGTAGTCTATGAACTTCTGAGGGAATCAAGTGCTTGATTCTGGCTATGGTCCACAGATGGAAGAATTAGGATTAGTATGTGGCAGATACCTGATGTCTGTGTCAGCCACATACCAGGACAACACAAAGATTCAGCACATGTTTAGTATTTTGCAGTTCTGAACACCAAAGTATAAATCCAGATGGTTGGTAAAGCTGTAGTCTTGTCCTTTGTTGGTGAGCTTCTATTATGTTTCACAAAGACCGAGTCACAGCCAACTGGCATCATCAACCCCAGGCGCTCAGCTAGACAACCATTTAGGATTGGTATTAGGTTCTCAGTACATGGTGCAAAAAGCAGGCAATCTGCATAGCAGTGGTAGACCAGGCCATGACGTCTGATTATATCACCCAGTGGTAGCATGTATATTTTATAAAGCATAAGAGATCGGATTCACCCTTGAGGAACATTGGACGGCAGTGATAATTATACTCCAGAAGATGTAAATGGTTCCGTACTTGGGTAATGTCTAATATGTTCAACAAGAGCAGATTTATTTCTCTCACAGCATGAAAATGGCTTCTCATCTGTGAAATCGCTGATGTTTAACAAGAACTGATTTCCGTGCAAAACATTTCCCACACTGAGAACAGGAAAATGGCTTCTCACCTGTGTGACTCCTCTGATGTCTAACAAGATGTGATGTCGATGAAAAACATTTCCCACACTCAGAACAGGAAAATGGCTTCTCACCTGTGTGACTCCTCTGATGTCTAACAAGATGTGATGTCGATGAAAAACATTTCCCACACTCAGAACAGGAAAATGGCATCTCACCTGTGTGACTTCTCTGATGTATAACAAAATATGATTTGTGTGCAAAACATTTCCCACACTCAGAACAGGAAAATGGCATCTCACCTGTGTGACTTCTCTGATGTATAACAAGATGTGATGTCGATAAAAAACATTTCCCACACTCAGAACAGGAAAATGGCTTCTCACCTGTGTGACTTCTCTGATGTATAACTAAATGTGATTTGTGTGCAAAACATTTCCCACACTCAGAACAGGAATACGGCTTCTCACCTGTGTGACTTCTCTCATGTCTAACAAGAGCTGATTTCTGTGTAAAACATATCCCACACTCAGAACAGGAATATGGCTTCTCACCTGTGTGACTTCTCTGATGTATAACAAGATGTGATGTCGATGAAAAACATTTCCCACACTCAGAACAGGAAAATGGCTTCTCACCTGTGTGACTCCTCTGATGTCTTCCAAGATGTGATGTCGATGAAAAACATTTCCCACACTCAGAACAGGAAAATGGCATCTCACCTGTGTGACTTCTCTGATGTATAACAAAATATGATTTGTGTGCAAAACATTTCCCACACTCAGAACAGGAAAATGGCATCTCACCTGTGTGACTTCTCTGATGTATAACAAAATATGATTTGTGTGCAAAACATTTCCCACACTCAGAACAGGAAAATGGCTTCTCACCTGTGTGACTTCTCTGATGTGGAACAAGATGTGATTTCAGTGCAAAACATTTCCCACACTCAGAACAGGAATACGGCTTCTCACCTGTGTGACTTCTCTGATGTATAACAAGAGCTGATTTCTGTGTAAAACATATCCCACACTCAGAACAGGAATATGGCTTCTCACCTGTGTGACTTCTCTCATGTCTAACAAGATATGATTTATATGTAAAACATTTCCCACACTCAGAACATGGAAATGGACTCTCACCTGCCTTAGCTGTCTGATTGGTAATACGCTTTGTGTTCTGTGTAAAACATTTGGCATATATAGAACAGGGAAACACTGTATCTACTGTCAGAGCTGTAACAGATGCACCAATATCAGAGTGATCAGGAGAACATTTCCCAGGATCAGGGGGATCAGCTGATAGAGCTGGATGTATAATTGGGGTAATGGGGTTAGCTCCTGGAGAATCCTGTCTACTGTCGTTATCGGTTATTTCAGAATCCAGGGATAACATTAGATGTCCTTCTGAGATGTTCCTGCTTGTGTGCCCATCTGCTGGAAATAAAATACATTAATATATAAAATGAATAGACAATACACAGGGTGTTACAGGACACAATATATAATTCTATAACTGACATGTTTTACCTGAAATCATTGCTTTTATGTTTATTAAAAAACAAAAAAAAGCTAGGATGCTTAGACTGGAGCTTGATCAACACTGAACGCTCATGTGGGATTACTAGAGGTGACATGGACGCTCATGTGGGAGTACTAGAGGTGACAAATGCAAAATCATGCACTTGGGTCTCAAAAATCCAAAGGCTAAATATAGTATTAATGGCACTATACTGGAAACTACTGAGGAGGAAAGGGATCTAGGAGTCACTATTTCAGATGACTTAAAGGTAGGTAAGCAATGTAACAAAGCAATGAGGAAGGCTAGTCAGATGCTTGGCTGCATTGGGAGAGGAATCAGCAGCAGAAATAAATAAGTAATAATGCCATTGTATAGGTCATTGCTACGGCCTCATCTAGAATACAGTGTTCAATTCTGGAGGCCATATCTTCAAAAGGATATTAATACATTAGAAACTGTACAAAGAAGGGCAACTAAAATGGTGCATGGCCTACATCACAAAACATACCCAGAAAGACTAAGAAATCTCAATATGTATAGTTTGGAGCAGAGAAGGGAAAGGGGGGACTTGATAGAAAACTTTCAAATATACCAAGGGTTTTAACAAAATCCAGGAGGGAAACATTCTCCAAATGAAGAGAAGCAATAGGACACGGGGACATGCACTGAGACTGGAGGGGGGGTTCAGTGGAAATTTGCGGGAAAATTACTTCACAGAAACGGTAGTGGACAAGTGGAATAGCCTCCCATCGGAGGTGGTAAAGGCTAAGACAGTAGAGCAATTTAAACATGCATGGGATAGACATAAGGATATCCTTACAAAGAAATAAGGATCAAACAAGGTTAGAGATAAAAATAATGTAAAAAAAAAAAAAGGGGGCAGACTAGATGGGCCAAGTGGTTCTTATCTGCCGTCAAATTCTATGTTTCTATGACATGGACGCTCATGTGGGACTACTAGAGGTGACATGGACGCTCATGTGGGATTACTAGAGGTGACATGGACGCTCATGTGGGATTACTAGAGGTGACATGGGCGCTCGTAGGTTTACTAGAGGTGACATGGGCGCTCATGTGGGATTACTAGAGGTGACATGGACGCTCATGTGGGATTACTAGAGGTGACATGGACGCTCATGTGGGATTACTAGAGGTGACATGGACGTTCATGTGGGATTACTAGAGGTGACACGGACGCTCATGTGGGATTACTAGAGGTGACACGGACGCTCATGTGGGATTGCTAGAGTGGACATGGATGCTCATGTGGGATTACTAGAGGTTACATGGACGCTCATGTGGGATTACTAGAGGTGACATGGACGCTCATGTGGGATTACTAGATTTGACATGGGCGCTCATATGGGATTACTAGAGGTGACATGAACGCTCATGTGGGATTACTACAGGTGACATGGGCTTTGCAATAATAAAACAGCAAAGAAGAGAAAGTGCTGTCCTGTTTGCGCAATAATAATAGGATTTTAATATACCTACCGGTAAATCCTTTTTTCGTAGTCCGTAGAGGATGTTGGGGATGCATCAAAGACCATGGGGTATAGAGGGGTCCTGTGGAGCCTTGGGCACTATAACATTTGAATAGTGTAGGTTGGCTCCTCCCTCTATGCCACTCCTCCAGACCTCAGTTTAGGAACTGTGCCCGAGGAGATGGACAACCTCGAGAGAGGATACTACAAAATTGTGTGGTGAGATTTCACCAAATCACACTGAATTTATAACATGCAACCACATGTAACTCAATGAAAACATGTCAGTATACATGACCAAAGAGTGGCAACAAATGCTGCCATTACTGAACAAGTAACAACCGTGCAGGAAAACATCAGCACTGGGCGGGCGCCCAACATCCTCTATGGACTACGAGAAAAGGATTTACCGGTAGGTATATTAAAATCCTATTTTCTCTTATTTCCTAGAGGATGTTGGGGATGCATCAAAGACCATGGGGCCTATACCAAAGCTCCCACTAGGGGAGGGAAAGTGCTGATGTACCCTGCAAACTAATTGACCCAACTGGAGGTCATCAGAGGCTAAAGTATCAAACTTGTAGAACTTAGCAAATGCGTTTGATCCTGCCCACGCAACTGCTCAGCAAATTTGTAGTGCCGAGACACCTCGGGCAGATGTCCAGAAAGAGCCCACTATACGAGTAGAGTGATGCTTTACCGATTTAGGTTCCGGCAAACCTGCCGCAGAAAACATGCTGAATAGTACATTCGATCCAGCGAGAAATAGTCTGCTTAGAAGCAGCACACCCAATTTTAATCAGGATCAATGCTCTTCACATATACCTTCAAAGCCCGGACCACGTCCAAGGACTTACTGAAGTAGAAATGTCAGTAGCCACTGACACCACAACAGGTTGGTTGATATGAGAAACCGACACAACCCTTGGAAGGAATTGTTGACGCGTCCTTAGCGCAACTCAAAATTCATGAAAAAACAAAGAGGGCTCTTGTGGGATAAGGCCCCACATTCCAACACCCGCCTTGCGGATGTCAATGCTAACAAAGTGATCAGCTTTCATGTAAGAAACTGAAATTCTGCCTCTCATAAAGGTTCAATGAATCTGAATGCAGGACTTGTAACATAACAGCAACATCCTATGGCTCCGTAGGAGGCACACAAAAAAAAAGAGGCTGTATCCACAGAATCCCTTTCAAGAAAGTCTGCACCGCAGGAAACGCAGCCAATGGTTTCCGGAAGAAAAAACAAACAAGGCCGAAAACTGAACCTTGAGCAAGCCTAATCGTAGGCCCACAACCACACGGGACTGTGGAAAGAGAAGGAAAAGACCTAAGTGGAACCCCACTAAAGGAAGTTTCTTGGACGTACACCAAGACATCTTTCCTCCAATAACTATGGTAAAGTCTTGACGTGACTCCATCCCCTGCCTGAATAGCATAGGGATGACTTTGCTCGGAATACCATTCCGAGCTAATATCAGCCACACAACTTCCATATCATCAAACTGATATGCGGTAAGTGTTTATTAAGAACTGACCCCTGCATACGCAGGTCCTTTTGATGATGCGGAAGCCTTCAAACCTTAGGAAGTAACCTGAGAGCCTGAAAACAAGCTCTCCTTGGCCGTCCCAGGGCAATGAGGGACGCTAGATTTTATGTTCCATTAAGTGTAACTGGAGAGAACACCTCCACTGACTAAACGCCCCTGGAACCAACAGAGGGCTGACTGCCACTGAATGTGGGTTTGTTCTGGAACCCAGTGTTCAAAACTTTATTTTGAGATAAAACATTCGTTCCACCCTACAGAGCAACGTACCAAATGTTTTAGTTTTTTGACGTAAACTATGTCAGTCCGACCTTCGTTACAGAATGCTTGTGCGAAGAAGTCAGACAAGTCGTGGAAGTTCTCCCCTTGCGCGAATGTCTGTCAAACTTTCTCCTGAGAGAGGAGGATCCAGGTCCGACTTCTGAACCTGCGTTCCTCGAGTAGATGGAACCATTTTACCCCTTTTCAGGGAATGAAATCTAGGTGGAAGCTCAACTGCGTGCTCACTGTTACATCCCAAGATGTGCTCTGAACACTTGTCCTAGAGATTTCGCTAGAAGAACTCGTTCTGGAATCGTTAAATTACGCCACAGCAGTGCTGTGAGATATTATGGGATTAGGGAAGATGTGAACATCTGGACAAGGATCCTCTGCAACTACGAGAGGCCTAAGAACCTCCGGAACTGATCTAACAGTGTCGCATTGCCAACCATATGTAGGTATGAAGCAAAGGTCAAGTGGGAAGCGGGCCTAGCCCCGCCAGTCGTAGAGACTGCCTTTCCAAATGGAAATCAGAGATTTAGTTTCCAAATTTCTTTTGATAATTCCGCCAGGTGGGAGCCAGTTAAGTCATTGACTTGCGACCGTAGGTAATGCATACCCGTAGCGGATCCCTGTCTCCCACCTGAGTGGACTTCCAGGGGGAAGCGTCATGCGAAAATAGTAGGTGGAACAGATGTCATATTCTGTTCCTGCCCCTCCTTTCCTGAAAAAAAGGAGGGGACCTCGGGACCTTACCGTTATCCGGCCCCTAGGGTCAAGAAAAGAGCATCCCTACCAATCGAACATTTATATACATATATAAAATTCTAACAGAGGTCCTGCATACTTTCCAATAGTACTGGAAACCCATGCACCCACAATAGGTGGCCTGAAGACAGTTTTACTGTCCGAGTATATAAATGGGAGTGTAGGCTCAAGTATGCGGCCAGCCTGTTCTTTCAGTGATGCTGAACCGGGGACGGGTCAGGTAATAGTAATCTGATAATCTGGACACAGCGGTGTGCACCACAGGAGAAATCCCCCAATATGTCTTATCCTTTTCAGGACACGGCTAAGCCGTGAAAATACCCTTAAGAATCAGGACTTATGTGCCTGGGATTTTCCAGGTGTGTTCAAACATAGCATCAGAAATAGGGGATGTTATCACAGGCTTCGTATTTATAGTAAAATAATCTCTCATCTCCTGTACAGGAGTGTAACAGCGATTTCTAACTCTTCCCCGAAGTTTGCATCATAGTTTGAATACACTTTGCTAGGATAGCATTCTGTCTACAGATCCCATCTCACGTCCCCGTGTCGACATCTGACGACTTGCATTATACGTGTAAAAGCACG
Organism: Pseudophryne corroboree; assembly: GCF_028390025.1. Classification (NCBI taxonomy): domain Eukaryota; kingdom Metazoa; phylum Chordata; class Amphibia; order Anura; family Myobatrachidae; genus Pseudophryne; species Pseudophryne corroboree. The sequence goes on along the minus strand of NW_026967515.1, from coordinate 1,171,900 downwards.
CTTCGAGGGACATGAGGGGTCTAAAGAAGTTTTCAAATTGTATAAATATATCATTCAACTGAGAAATTATAAACTTAACTTCTGTAAATCCTCATCATGGGGACCAGGAGACATGATACCGTCCTGTCTTACTGACATGAAGCAATAGCTGAATTACCTTCTGCATTGACTGACGTATATATATATATTTTCCTTATAGACATGATATACTGTAATGTTACACATACACAGATACACAGTTTGTATACTGATTTATCAGATTAATAGGACAGGAATTCATACAGTCCACATCCTCTGATATACTCTTTAGACTGATAATGTGAACTTTCACCCTCATACCAAGACGGTCTGCAACATTTACCTCAGAGAATAATCAGATCAATACAGAAGTATGAACCAGCCACATACCAGCGCTACTAGAAACTTTTTTTATAACCTTCTACTGAATTAAGTAATACATTAACATCATCCCAAAATACATCCCCCTATACTTATAACACCCTGTTACCAGTGAGTTATGAGCAGCGGTGCAAGTATGCGGGTACGGGCAGGAACGGCGTACCCTTAAGAATTTAGCCGTGGGTATGCCGTACCCACACCGACGGGCCGCCGCTCCTCTTCCCTCCCTGCCTCTGCTGCTCCCCGCACCACCGCTGATGTGAGGGGAGGAGAGTGCAGCCTGCGCCTCTCCTTCCCCTCAGTCTCCGGCGGGTACAGGTGCCTTTGTTCAAGTCAGCGCTGCCCGTGAGCCAATCAGAGCTCGCGGGACCGATCCTCCCGAAGAAGTAAGGGCCATGGATCTTCCAACAGAAGATCCAGCAGATACGCATACCAACCCCTCCTTGGTCTGTCCCGAGCAATGAGGATTGCCAAAACCTTTGTTCTTCTTACAAGTTGAAGAACTCTTGGAATCAGAGGAAGTGGGGGGAACACATACACTGACGTGAACACCCACGGTGTTACCAGTGTGTCCACTGCCAATGCCTGCGGGTCTCTCGACCTGGAACAGTACCTCCACAGCTTCTTGTTGAGATGGGAGGCCATCATGTCTATGTGAGGTACCGCCACCAATCAGGTTACCTCATCGAACACCTCAAGGTGGAGGCCCCTCTCTCCTGGATAGAGATAGTGTCTGCTGAGGAAGTCTGCTTCTCAGTTGTCTACTCCCGGAATAAAGATTGCAGACATCGCCACTGCGTGCCTTTCTGCCCAGAGGAGGATTCTTGACACCTCTGACATTGCAGCCCTGCTCTTTGTTCCACCTTGTTGGTTTATGTAGGCCACTGTTGTCACATTGTCCAACTGCACCTGAACAGCTCGATCCTGTAAGTGGTGTGCTGCTTGAAGAAGGCCATTGTACACGGCCCTTAGCTCCAGGATGTTTATTGGGAGAAGAGATTCTTGATACGAACACCTTCCTTGGAAGGTTTCTCCCTGAGCGACCGCTCCCCAACCTCTTAGACTTGCATCCGTGGTTAGAAAAATCCAGTCCTGAACCCCGAACCTTCGGCCTTCCAGAAGGTGTGGTAGTTGTAGCCACCAGAGGAGCAAAATCCTGGCTCATGGTGACAGACGTATCCTCTGGTGCATATGTAGGTGAAATCCCGACCACTGGTCCAAGAGATCCATCTGAAAGGATCGAGCATGAAACCTTCCATGCTGCAGAGCCTCGTAGGAGGCAACCATCTTCCCCAGAAGGCCGTACCAATGACCTATACAGTGGCATTATTACTTCTTTCTTTCTGCTGCTGATTCCTCTCCCAATGCAGCCAAGCATCTGAATAGCCTTCCTCATTGCCTTGTTACATTGCTTACCTGCTTTTAAGTCATCTGAAATAGTGACTCCTAGATCCCTTTCCTCCTCAGTAGTTTCCAGTATAGTGCTATTAATACTATATTTAGCCCTTGTATTTTTGAGACCCAAGTGTATGATTTTGCATTTTTTGGCATTAAACTGTAATTGCCACACTCCAATGTAACCAATGCTGGGAACTTTCTGCTCAGCGGTGACGTCACTTTAGGTCAACCGCAGGGCAGAAAGTTCCCAGCATTGGTTACAATGTAGCGCATAGGCGCTACATTGTAACACTGCCGTGTGCTGCCTGTCAGTGAGGACAGGAGCACACAGCTGATCAGGAGAGTGCTACAACGTGGCGCTCCCTGATTGGCTGAAGAAACCCACTTAGACAGAAGTCAAAGTGGGTTTCTGGCATTCGTGGAAAGGTGACCCATGTGCAAACATGGGTCCCCTTTCAGTTCGTGGTCGGGACACCGTTTTGTTATTTTTTTCAAGTACGTGGATTACACCTGGATTCCCCGAGGAGCCTGGACCCCTGGATCTCGTGAGTATAATTTCTTCAACAGGTACCCCTTGGATTCTACTGGAGAAGAGGACCGACCTGCGTGGGAACTTAAGGTAAGTATGTATGTTCAGCCTCTCACTAAGCCCTTTTGGCAAATTTGAAGCCTACAGTATAACCACCTTTACTTTTCAATAAACCATTCAGAAGAGATGTCTGTAGAACGGTGTTTTATTATTCAGTAAAGGGATCACAGATATGATGCGTTGATTTGATGTACAATACGATATGATGATGTGTGATAATGAGGTAAAACATCGAATGCTATATGAGAGTTGGACCCATGTAAAGCATGACTGTCTGGGACCATGAGGGAAGTAGAAAAGCTGATCCCAGCTTCTTTATCCCAGAATGCATTGCAAGACTGGCTACAAGAGGCTATGAGGGTCAAAATTAATTGATGGGACTGACCACTAGATGGGGCAATAATACAACTTTCTGTAGTAAAAATAATCAGATCTACACAAAGCATATGCTGAAGGCATGACACTCCCCGTCTGGTATCACTGGTACCATATTTTAAACTCTAAACAGATAACAATAAGAATAGTTCAGTCACTGGTCTGAGGAACAACTTAGTCTCTCCTCGCTTACAGATCTTGACCTCAACCTTACGAACTTTCCCATCCTTGCTTGGGAACGTCTTGGTGACAAGACTTAAAGGCCATTCGTTGCGTTGTGACTGGCAATCTCTGACGAGCACAATGTCACCTGGTTTTAGGTTGGGTTTGGCAACTTGCCACTTGCTCCTTGGCTGCAGGGTAGAAAGGTATTGTCTTTTCCATCTGTCCCAAAAGGTGTTTGCAAGGCTTTGAACTTGTCTCCATTGACGTTTGAACAGGTCTTTGGTATTGAATTCTCCAGGAGGAGCATAGGTAATCCCGGTCTTCTGTGTAAGAAGAGTGGCAGGAGTAAGTAGAAGTGGGTCTTCTGGGTCATTAGACACTGAAGTCAATGGTCTTCCATTGACAATAGCTGAGACTTCAGCCATGAAGGTTGTTAAGCTCTCGTGAGTAAGTCTTGCAGTTCCCACTTGCAAGAATATGGAATCAAGGATTCTGCGTATTATGCCGATCATCCTTTCCCAGGCACCTCCCATATGAGAAGAATGAGGCGGGTTGAAGGTCCATGTACAACCTTGCTCACTGAGATATCTCTCTATGCTTTTAGTGTCAATGTTCAAATTAATTTGTAATTCTTTGGCTGCTCCAATGAAGTTGGTACCTCTGTCGGACCGGATGTGTTTTACTGGGCCACGGATAGCAATGAAGCGTCTAAAGGCATTGATGAAGCTTGAAGTGTCCATTGATTCTATAACTTCGATGTGAACAGCTCTGATGCTCATACAAGTGAATACAACTGCCCAGCGCTTGCTGTTCGCATTCGCACCTCTAGTATGTCGTGTGATGACAGTCCATGGACCAAATACATCAAGACCAACATTGGAAAAAGGAGGGTCTGTACTAAGTCTGTCTGTTGGAAGATTAGCCATCTTCTGAGTTTGGGAAGTACCACGAAGTCTACGGCAAATGATACATTTGAAGATTGTGCTGCTTACACACCTTTTCGCTCCAATAATCCAGAACCCAGCTGATCGTAGAGCTCCTTCGGTAAACAATCGTCCTTGGTGTTTGACTTCATTGTGATAGTGTTGCACAATTAAAGAAGCTATGTGGTGATTCCCAGGAATGATTAAAGGATTTTTCTCATTTGTCTCCAAGTTTGCTTCTTGAAGACGGCCTCCTACTCTCAATAAATGATTTTCATCAAGAAAAGGGTCTAGCTTTTTTAAGGTGCTGTCTTTGGGAATAGGATTTCCACTGTTAATGCAGCCGATCTCTCCGGAAAAGATTTGGTGCTGTACAACACGGATAATAAGGTTCTTGGATCGTTGTGTTTCCTCTGGTGCGTAAACATTTTGACAGTGATGCCAACCTTTACATCCATTCACACTTACAGATGCGTTGCGTTTAAATGAATGGACTATGTGAGTTAAGCAGGTAATGGCTATGACAAGTGATTTCCAAGTTGAAAATCTGTGGAATCTGTGAGGCTGAAGTTGACAATCTGAAGTTACGGTATGGATTGTAGTTATTTGTGGACGAATTTCAACATCTGAGTCTGCGTCTACTAGCTTGAATATGCTACTTTCAGGATTGTTCGAATCTGCCTTGTACAGGAATTCAGGTCCTCTGAGCCATGTAGTGTCTTTGAGGATACTGGCTGGGACAGCTCTTGTAGCGTGATCTGCTGGATTGTGAGCAGTAGATACATAGTGCCACTGTTTTGGATTGGTGGATCTTCTGATTCTTAGCACACGATTGCTGACATAAACATGGAACCGTCTGGTCTCGTTGCATATGTAGCCTAATACTACCTTACTGTCTGTGTAGAAATCTGCTTCAGAGAGTCCAATTGGTAACTCAGATGAAATGAGCTCAGCTAATTCTACAGCTAGTACTGCAGCACAAAGTTCAAGTCTGGGCACTGTGTGTTCTGGACGTGGAGCTAACTTTGCTTTGCCCATGACAAATCCAATATGACATTGTCCCTTGATGTCCACGGTCTTAAGATATGCAACTGCAGCAATTGCTTGGGTTGAGGCATCAGAGAATACACATAGTCTCTGGTTTTGTACTGCTGTAGAAGTCACGGGGGCATATGGACGTGTAATGCGGAGGTTGGTTAAGGTAGATAGAGAATCTTTCCACTCTTGCCACAAGTTTCTTTTCTGGGGAGGCAGTGGGGCATCCCAGTCAATTGACTCACAGGTTAGGTCTCTGAGCAAAGCTTTACCTTGGATAGTGACAGGAGCTGCAAATCCTAAGGGGCCGTACAAGCTGTTTATAGTAGAGAGAACACCTCTGCGAGTGAAGGGTCTTTCTTCGCTGTTTACTTGGAAGGTAAAGGTGTCAGATTTTAAGTCCCACAAGAGTCCAAGGCTACGTTGAGCTGGTGGGGAATCGGTTCCTAAATCCAAGTCTCTTAAATCACTGGTGTGATCTTGGGAAGGGAAGGCTTCCATCACTACTTTGCTGTTGGAAGCTATTTTGTGAAGCCTCAGGTTTGAACAAACAAGCATTTCCTGAGCTCTTTTGAGGAGGCTGATTGCTGTCTCGGCTGTTGGCATAGATTTTAGGCAGTCATCCACGTAGAAGTCTTTATCTACAAGTTGTCTAACATCAGAACCATACTCTAGCTCACCCTCTTGAGCTGAACGTCTGAGTCCATAGATGGCAACTGCAGGTGAAGGGCTGTTACCAAAGATGTGTACCTTCATGCGATACTCCGTGATGTCTTTTGAGGGGTCATTGTCTCTGAACCAGAAGAATCTTAGGAAATTCCTGTCTTTTTCTCTCACAAGAAAGCAATGAAACATTTGTTGAATGTCAGCTGTGAAGGCAATAGAGTCTTTTCGGAAACGGATGAGTACTCCTAGGAGTTTGTTGTTAAGGTCTGGTCCTGTCAGGAGTACGTCATTTAAAGAAACACCTTCAAACTGGGCACTGGAATCGAACACCACTCTTATCTGACCTGGTTTCTTCGGGTGATATACTCCGAACATTGGCAGGTACCAGCATTCTTCTGTGTCTTAAAGAATGGGAGCTATCTCGGCGTGACCATTCTCAAATATTTTAGCCATGAAAGAGAAGAAATGATCTTTCATCTCTGGTTTCCTCTGAAAGTTGTGTTTAAGCGAAGAGAAGCGTTTGAGTACTTGTTCTCTGTCATTAGGAAGGCGTTGTCTGGGTGTTCTAAAGGGTAGAGGAGCAACCCAGCTGTTGGCATCATCCTTGACTAGTCCTTTCTCCATTATTTCCAAGAATAGTTTGTCCTCTATGGACATCGCCACCTGGTCATCCTTCTTTGTTCTCTGGAAGACTGCGTGTCCCAGATGATCTTGATAGTTGTCACAGATATGGTTGTCACTAGGTGAGTCTATGAAGGTACAGTGTGGTAATTCCTTTATGAGGAAATGGTTATGACATGGCTGGAATAGAGAAGGGCGTCCATTTTCTAAAGTACAGGTAAGCATGTTGTTGACAGAATCTGGTTTATGCACATCTCCAAGACATACTTCTCCTATTATTACCCATCCCAGATCCAGTCTTTGAGCGTAAGGTGCATTATGTGGACCATTAATCTGACTTCTAGCTTTGTGGACTTGTAGGATATCTCTCCCAATGAGTAGATTTATTTGGGCATGTGGATCCAGTTCTGGTATCAGATGTGCTATGCGTTTCAAATGTGTATGGTGTTTAGCTACATCTGGTGTAGGAATCTCACTCCTATTGTCTGGAATCTCGTCACACTCTGTGATAGTTGGTAAAGAGAGACATGTCTTCCCATCCAAGGACTCAATTTGATAGCCAGTTGCTCTCCTTCCTGTCGTCTCAAAACTCCCTGCGCAGGATCTTAAGGAGTAAGGAGTGCTGGGTCCTTTAACATTAAAGGTCTCAAAGAAGATTGATCTGGCTAGAGACCTGTTACTTTGGTCATCTAGGATTGCATAAAGTTTAACGGCTTTGTCTGGATGGCCTTTGGGGTAAACTTTGACTAAACATATTTTGGAGCAGGATCTACCGCTAATGGCATCTTTGCAGACTTCGGTACATTGTGAAGTTATTTCTGGTGTGACTGCAACAGTGTCTTTTTGTTCTACACTGTGCTCCCCGTCATGCTCTGTATCGGTATAACTGTGTTGCAAAGCCCATGGGGGAGGACCAGGGTGTAGAGCAGTATTGTGGTCTGTGCTGTGGCATTCTGTGCAGTTAGCACTAACCTTGCAGTCCTTGGCGAGGTGTGATGTGGAGGAACAGCACTTGTAGCAGATCCTATTCTCCTTTAAGAAGGCTTTGCGGTTCTCCAGGGACTTTTCTCTGAAGGTTCTGCATTTCAGGAGAGGATGCGGTTTGTGATGCAGAGGACATTGCTTGGCTGGATCTTTGTCTGTGGTCTTTTGGCGATTAAAGCTGGTAGACCTGCGGAAAGAATCTGAATAATGCACATTAGTCTTGTGAACTGCAACTGATGTTTTGCGGGGGTTAGGTATCATAGGTGCAGTATTTGTCAAGGTAAAGGCAAAACTAGGATCATTCCTGGTCATAGCTTGCTGGTGTACAAAGTCCACGAAAACTGAGAATGGTGGAAATTGCACTTTGTTCTGCCGCTTATATTTGGAGCCATGGTTGATCCATTGTTCCTGCAGATTATACGGTAGTTTCTGCACTATAGGGTTAACGCCTCTGGCTGTGTCAAGGAAGGCAAGTCCTGGTAAATCTCCCTCACATTTAGCTACTTGAAGTTCTTTTAGTAAGTCACTTAGTTCTCTGAGTCTCTGATAGCCTTTGTTGGGTAACCTGGGGAAATCGTCTATTCTTTTGAACAGAGCACTCTCTATTATCTCTGGTGAGCCATAGCACTCATTAAGTCTATCCCAGATCATCCTAAGTCCATTCTCAGGGTGGTTAATGTTAATCACTCTTATCCTTCTAGCATGCTCTGCAGATTCATTCCCAAGCCATTTGATTAAGAGGTCTATCTCTTCACTATGTGAAAGGCCTATTCCTCTGATAGCATTTTGAAAAGAGGACTGCCAGGCTCTGAAGTTCTCAGGGCGATCATTGAACTTTGAAATACTAATCGTGACTAATTCACGGCGGGTGAGAAATTTAGCAAAGTCTAATGTGTCCTGATTGGCTCTTGGAGATGTCGGTACATTAACACGGTAGGTATATGGTGTGTAGTCATACCTGTTAGGGTTGTCTGGTTCCCGACGGTTGGTATCACACCGCTTCTGTGTGAAGTAGGCTGTGTCTTTCTTGGAGTTTGCAGATTCAGACATCTGAGGTGGGGAAGAGTTGTCCCTCATAGGTTCACAGTGTCTAGGATTCTCTTGCTTGCAAATGTGTGGTCTGTTGTCCACTGGTGGTGGCGCTGTAGAGTGTACTTGATTTGTTTGCATGAAGTCTGAATGCGTACCTTGTAAAGATGGAGGGTTGCTACTCCTTTTTGAGACTTGACGTACGTATTCTGATGTGCGTTGCAGTGAATCCTGAGATCCATTCTCTGTGTCAAGTACATTGGTTCTTCTTATATCAGGGAGTTCTGCAGTCTCCAAGATTTCTGCTTCAGCTATGGCAGCCGCTGCCTCCTTCTCTGCAGCGAGCTTCTCGCCGATTGCTTCTAAGCGTTTGCTCTCGATTTTTAATTGCATCTCCTGCTCGGCAAAGTTAGCCCTTACTTTTGCGGCTTCCGCTTTTGCACGTGCCATGATGGCTGCATTACTGACAGACAAGGATTTGGAGGAACCAGAGACTTGGGACCTTGTTTTGTATGAGGATGTCGTTTTCTGTGACATGGTGATCTGGTAGAGATGTTTGATTGTGTAGAGACTGCTGTAATGCTGTCTGCAGGTAACTGTTCAGACTGTGTCGCAGATCTCTGAGGAGTCTGTATCTTTGAACTGTTATGAAGCTGCTTGACTGTGAAGAGACTGTTGTGTTGCCTTATAAGCGTGGCTGCACTGACTTGTACAGGTTTCTGTGTAGTCAAATGGCGGTACTCCTATTGCTGAGCTGCCATAGTTGGTAGACTGTATAGAAACTGTGTGGCTGTCATATGCAGATAGCTGTGGCTGGCAGTGTAACGGCTCTGTAAGTCAGTATATGTCCCCACTTGCTGACAGGCAATAATTTACTGACGGAGTCAGTGTAAGAGAGTCCATCTGCTTGCAGCATCGATGTTTTACTGTTCAGCCTCTCACTAAGCCCTTTTGGCAAATTTGAAGCCTACAGTATAACCACCTTTACTTTTCAATAAACCATTCAGAAGAGATGTCTGTAGAACGGTGTTTTATTATTCAGTAAAGGGATCACAGATATGATGCGTTGATTTGATGTACAATACGATATGATGATGTGTGATAATGAGGTAAAACATCGAATGCTATATGAGAGTTGGACCCATGTAAAGCATGACTGTCTGGGACCATGAGGGAAGTAGAAAAGCTGATCCCAGCTTCTTTATCCCAGAATGCATTGCAAGACTGGCTACAAGAGGCTATGAGGGTCAAAATTAATTGATGGGACTGACCACTAGATGGGGCAATAATACAACTTTCTGTAGTAAAAGTAATCAGATCTACACAAAGCATATGCTGAAGGCATGACAATGTATGTATGTGTGTATGTATGTAATAAAATTATACTTTCACGGTGTGTGTGTCTTGTGTTTTTTTGGGTATTTTTTTAGTAGTAGTACTACAGGTACCAGCGGGCACGTTTTTCCGCCGCATGCTGGTACTTGTGGTTCTCCAAGTACCAGCATGCGGGGGAGGCTTGCTGGGACTTGTAGTACTGCTACTAAAAACAATATCTTTTCTTTAACAACAAAGGCTATCAGCCCCCCATCCGCAGCCCATTGGATGGGGGGGGGACAGCCCCGGGCTTCACCCCTGGCCCTTGGGTGGCTGGGGGGGGGACCCCTTGATTGAAGGGGTCCCCACTCCCCCAGGGTACCCCGGCCAGGGGTGACTAGTTGGATTTTTGATGCCACGGCCGCAGGGCACTATATAAAAGTGACCCCCGGCTGTGGCATTATCTGTCCAGCTAGTGGAGCCCGGTGCTGGTTTTAAAAATACGGGGGACCCCTACTCTTTTTGTCCCCCGTATTTTTGGGACCAGGACCAGGCGCAGAGCCCGATGCTGGTTGCTTAAATATGGGGGAACCCCTGTAATTTTTTTCCCCATATTTTTCCAACCAGGATCGGCTCAAAGAGCCCGAGGCTGGTTATGCTTAGGAGGGGGGACCCCACGCAATTTTTTTTGAAAAAATAAGCACTTTCCCACCCCTTCCCACTGATATACATGCACGGATCTCATGGATCCGTGCATGCCTATCTAATCACGGGGAAAAAAAAAAGGTCTGTTTTTTTTTAGCACTTTTTTACGAGTTGTAATTTTTCACGGCAGTGTTTTTTTTTTTTTTTGCTTTGCACTTCTTAGTAAATGACCGAGATTCATACTTAAACAGCCGCATTTTGACCGATGGTGTATTCATTCGTGATTTTTTACCTAGGACTTCAAAATATTACGAATGCCCTCATCACTGCCGTGATTTGAGTTTAGTAAATTACCGAGATGACACTTTGAAGAAAAAACGTCATCTCGGTCAAAATCGGGAGCTTAGTAAATATACCCCCCAGTCTCTGTCTTTAGTTTTATAATTCCACCTTTTGTTTTTCTCCTTTCGCTTATATACCTAAAAAAAGTTTTGCCTCCTTTACCCACTGACTGGGCCATTTTCTCCTCAGCTTGTGACTTTGCACTTCTGATTACCTTCTTAGTCTCCTTCTGTCTAACAAGATATATATCTTTGTATTCATTATTTTGTGTCTGCTTATATTTCCTAAAAGCCGTCTTTTTCTTTCACAATATTTGCTATTTCTTTCGCAAACCACACTGGCTTCCTTTTCCTTGTGTTTTTCCTAACACTTTTGATACAAAGGTCTGTTGCCTTTAATATTGCACATTTTAATGTTTCCCACCTCTCCTGCACTGTTTGCAAGTTCGTCCACGCTGCCAAAGAATCACTTACAAATTTTCCCATCCCTACAAAATCAGCCTTCCTAAAATCCAACACCTTTGTTTTTGTTTGGGACGAGTCAGTCTATGTCTTAATGCTGAACCATACTGCTTGATGATCACTGGATCCCAGGTTTTCACCCACTTTTACGTCCGATATTCTGTCTCCATTTGTAAGTATTAAGTCTAATATTGCTTCTTTCCGAGTGGGTCCCTCACCAATTGGTGGAGGGATGCTCCCTGAAAGGAATTTAAAATGTCCCTACTTCTAGTGGAACAAGCAACAGACACCTCCCAGTTTAAATCAGGAAGATTAAAGTCTCCCATGATTGTTACCTCTCCTTTTAATGCCATTTTAGTTATGTCCTGCAATAGGTTCTTGTCGAGTTCCTCTTCCTGACCTGGTGGCCTGTATATCACGCCAATACGAATAATCGACTTTTCCCCTGTTCCTATGGTCACCCAAAGGGCCTCCGTTTTTTCTTCAATACTTGTATTAATGTAGTATTTATGCTTTTTTTTTTACATACATTGCTACCCCTCCTCCAATTTTTCCAATTCTGTCCTTCCTAAATAAAGTATATCCCAGTATAGCTATGTCCCAGTCATGATTTTCATTGTACTATGACTCTGTAATTGCCCCAATGTCTAGATCATCCCTTGTCATTATTGCAATTAGTTCTGGGATTTTATTTCCTAAGCGCCTAGCATTTGCACACATAAGTTTTGTTTGTGCTTTTTCTTTTCCTAGCTATGTTCTTCTCTCTACCTATTTTTATTTGGTTTTGATCTGCATTATCTTCAGTTGCTGTGGATATGCTTCCTATTCCCTTTGCCTGCAGAAACAATACCTCTGTGTTATTCCTGTTTGGTTCACTGCCCCCCTTTGTTAGTTTAAATAGTTCTTGATGAAGCATCCAAACTGTTAGTATTCTTGTTCCTCTTGAAGATGGGTGCAGGCCGTCACTTTTGTATAAGCTGCTATCTTGCCAGATGGTGTGACTTTGGCCTATAAATCCAAATCTCTCCTCATTGCACCATGTCCTCAGCCAAACATTGAATTTTCTGATGCGATGAGTTCTGTCTTCCCCTCGGTGTACTGTCAATACTTCTGAAAAAGATACAGTGGTTGCCACCTGCTTCAGAGCAGTCCCTAACTTCCTAAATTCATCTTTTACGGCAATGAGTTCAGCATTTGCCAGATTTATTTGTCCCTAGGTGGACAAGGACATCCACATCCCCAAGTTCAGAATTGGCCATACAGAACCTTCCGGCGTCGGTACCACGAAAAGGTTTGAATAGTAACCCCTGTTCCACCGATGAGGCGGTACTGGAACAATAACCTCGCACACTACCAATTTTCGGATAGCTTCCAGAAGAATAGCTCTGTCTGCTGGCAAAGCCGGTAAGCCTGATTTAAAGAAACGGTGAGGTGGGAGAGTTTGAAACGCCAGTCTGTACCCCCTGGACACTATATCCTATATCAAAGGGTCCAGGCCAGACGACACCCAGACATGGCTGAAATGTCAGAGTCTTGCTCCCACCTGACCTTCCTCCAGGCTGTGCAGTCCACTGTCATGCGGAGGACTTGAGGGTACCAGAAGCAGGCTTCTGGTCCTGGGAACCAGCAGGAGCAGGCTTTTTTCCTATAGCACAACCACCTCTGAAGAAGGTGTGAGAAGGCTTGTTCTTTCTAGGCCTCGCGGGACGAAAGGCCTGTGACGTGACTGGTGTAAAAGGCTTCTTCGTAGCCGGTGCAGCTGAGGGGAGAAAAGGAGACTTACCCACGGTAGCCGTGGCAATCCATGCATCCAGCGCCTCCCCAAATAAAGCCTGACCTGTGTAGGGTAGGCCCTCCACGCTTTTCCTGGATTCTGCGTCTGCAGACCATTGGCGCAGCCTAGGACACCTGCGAGCCGAGACAGACATGGAGGAGATCCCCGCAGCCGTGGAACCCAGGTCCTTCTTGGAATCTACCAGGAACGCTGCAGAATCCTGAATGTTACGCAAGAATAAATCAACGTCACCTTTATCCATTGTAGTCAAGTCCTCCTGCAGAGTGATTGAACACCTGGCTATAGCTTTAGAAATCCATGCACAGGCAATAGTAGGCCGCAGTATAGCCCCTGAAGCCGTATATATGGATTTGAGCGTAGCATCCACCTTGCGATCAGCCGGGTCCTTCAACGTGGTAGATCCCGGGACTGGTAAAACCACTTATTTTGACAGCCTGGAAACAGAGGCGTCCACTATAGGTGGAGACTCCCATTTCATTCTATGATCCTCTGGGAATGGAAAAGCAGCCAAGACCCTTCTTAGGGATCTGTAATTTTTTCACTGGATTTTCCCAGGCCTTTTCAAATATAGCATTTAATTCCTTAGATGCTGGAAAGGTGAGAGGGACTTCTTACTGTCTGTGAAAAAGGCCTCCTCTACCTGCTCAGGAGGAGTGTCCGAAATAGGCAACACATCCCGTACGGCCTCAATCATCAACTGCGTCCCCCACGATACATCCCCGTCACCGTCTGCAGTGTCAGAATCGGGGTCCGTGTTATCCTGCGTAATCTTGGCAAGCGCACGTTTGTGAGAATGTACCGCAGGGGACCCTGAGAGAGCAGTATCAGACCATACTACCATAGAGGATTGCAGTACCTGAGTGACATGCTCAGTTCTTGTAATCCTCTCAGAAATCTGAGGAATAGTTCCCCTAAGAGAGGCTAACCACTCCAGTTCTCTAGCTGGGATCTGCGCTACAACAGTGCAATCCTGATTACATGGGATGGGATCTTCCTGAGAAGATAAATCCTCTGCAGCATATGAGACAGAGTCTCTAGACATGTTTGCTGTTACACACCAATCACCCAACATACACACAGGGGACTGGGCAGACAGAGTCCCCCCCCCCCCAAAAAATGGCAGAGAGACGCAGAGATTGGAGCCCACCCACGCACAGCGCTATTACAGGTATAGGGAGACCCTAAACCAGCGCTGACTGTGTCCCTTAATAGGTGACACAGTCTTACACAGCCTCCCCTCCCTTCTACACCCCCCTGGTACCGTACAGATAGCTGGAGTTGCACTGGAGGGACTGAACTTCCACTTGGCCTGAGGTTTTGTGTGCTGGCTGAGATCCGCAGACCCCGACAGGCTGGAATGGTCAGTGTAGGATCAGGCGCTGGCTCGGGGCGCCCCTCACAGCGTCACACCTAGGTACCGCTGAGCGGTCCGGGAGCACAGTTAATACTGCGCTCCTACCCTGTAGCCGCCATCTTCACACCGACTCCCTGCTTGTTAGGGGGGGACGGTGACTCAGCGCCACACTTCAGCTCTGCAAGGGGGTGGCGGCATGCTGCTGGGGTGAGCGTTCCCCTGTGGCGGGGAGCAATCTACCCCCTCTAGAGCTCAGTGTCCAGTCAGCGGAGACAGTGGCTCAGACCCCGCAGGGCGGACACTGCTCCCCCCTCAGTCCCTCGATGCAGGGAGACTGTTGCCAGCAGCCTCCCTGTAAAATAAAAACTCTAAGAAAAACTTTTACTAAGAAAGCTCTGTAGAGCTCCCCTAGCTGTGACCGGCTCCTCCGGGCACAATTTCTAAACTGAGTCTGGTAGGAGGAGCATAGAGGGAGAAGCCAGCCCACACTATTAAACTCTTAAAGTGCCAATGGCTCCTGGTGGACCCGTCTATACCCCATGGTAGTAATATGGACCCCAGCATCCTCTAGGACGTAAGAGAAAAGACAATTTGTCCATCGAGTTCAACCTATTTGTTGTTTCCTGTGCAGTATTATTTTTGGACTAAATTTTGTCTGATGCTGATGTCAGCCGTTGTGTTTATTCCTTTTTTTTCTAATAACTATAGTGCGTGACTACGCACCATAATCCTGGATATCCTTATCCATTAGGAATTTATCCAACCCATTCTTAAAGGTGATGACTGAGTCCGCCATTATAACTCTCAGGCAGGGAATTCCAAACACGTATTGTCCTTACCGCGAAAAATAAATTTCCCCGCTTTGTGCAGAATCTTCTCTCCTCTAACCTAAGCAAGTGTCCACGTGTCCTCTGTGCTGATCTTACCAAACACAGGTCCCGCGCAAGCTCCGTGTATTGTCCCCTTATATATTTGTAGATGTTGATCATGTCCCCTCTTAGTCTCCTCTTTTCCAGTATAAACATGCCTAGCCTAGCAAGCCTTTCCTCGTATTCCAGAGTCTCCATGCCCTTAATTAGTTTGGTCGCCCGCCTCTGAACCTTTTCTAGCTCCAGGATATCCTTTTTGTAATACGGTGCCCACAACTGCACACAGTATTCAAGATGTGCCACAATAAAAGAAAAAATGGAAAGCGTAACTTATCCTGCGCTCGTCTTTGTTTCCATCGACAGTATTCAGATGCTCAGTGCAAATTATATTGGTGCATAAAAAAATTTAAAGAAATCGATATAGTGAATCATAATTTAATACATATAAAATTCATAAAATACACTTATAAAATCCATACACATATTCATAGCAGCAAAAATTTCATTAAATAGATTGCACAGAAATCCTCATGGGCAGAAAAGAGACTGGTGGATAATTACCAATGTGTATAGAACTGTGAAAACAGTTCTAAATCAGTACAAGGCAGCAGGAGCAGAGAGCAGCCATTGCTGTGTCTGGCAGCAGAGTTCCTGAATCACTGAACATCACACCTGAAAAAGACTCCGGTCTGGAGTAGAAACGCGTCGGTGGAACGCACAGGAGCCGTGGGACATTTTACTGGAGGACTTGCCATTCTGTTCCAGGGATTCCCGGGATCCTCCAAAACAAAAACCTGCATGCTGGTTTAGAACTGTTTTCACAGTTCTATACACATTGGTAATTATCCACCAGTCTTTTTTCTGCCCATGAGGATTTCTGTGCAATCTATTTAATTCAATTTTTGCTGCTATGAATATGTGTATGGATTTTATAAGTGTATTTTATGAATTTTATACTGTCGATGGAAACAAAGACGAGCGCAGGATAGGTTACGCTTTCCATTTTTTTCTTTTATTGTGGCACTTATGGATAAGGGAGAAGGATCCTTCAGGAAAGTGTGTCTCTTCCAGCAGCTAGATTGCACACAATTTTTTCCCCTCAAACTATTGTTACAGTATTCAAGATGTGTCCTCACTAGTGATTTATATAACGGGAGTATAATACTCTAGTCCCTAGCATCAATACCCCGTTTTATGCATGCTAATATCTTATTAGCCTTCTTTGCTGCACTCCTACTTTGGGTACTGCTGCTTAGCTTGCTATCTATGAGGACACCCAAGTCCTTTTCCAGTACAGAATCCCCTAATTTTACCCCATTTAGTAGGTAGGTGTTATTTTTGGTCTTGCCCCCACAGTGCATTAACTTACACTTGTCTGTGTTGAAGCTCATTCTCGATTTGGCTGCCCATGCTTCTAGTTTAACCAAGTCGTTCTGAAGACTCAGCATCCCCCTCCGTTATTTATAACCTTACACAATTTGGTATCGTCTGCAAAAATTGACACTATGCTCCATAGACCTTCTGACAGGTCGTGAACAATAGTGGTCCTGGTACAGACCCTTGTGGCACACCACTTAGCACTTCAGTCCAATTTGAAAATGATCCATTAACCACAATGCACTGCTCTCTATTATCTAACAAATTACTGACCCAAGTGCATATTGTGCTCCCTAGCCCTATTCCTTGTAGCTTATAGCTAAGACGCATGTGTGGTACTGTGTCAAAAGCTTTGGCAAAGTCTAAAAAGATGACATCCACCACCATACCTTGATCAAGGATCGCACTTACTGTTTCATAAAAGCCAAGTAAGTTGGTTTGACATGATCTGTCCTTCACAAATCCATGTTGGTTCCATTTAATGACCTTATTGAACTTCTGAATACTATCCCTTAGAATACCTCCCAATACTTTCCCCATTATAGATGTAAGACTAACTGGTCTATAATTACCTGGTTCAGCTTTACTCCCCTTTTTGAATATTGGCACTACAGATGGGTCCACGTTTATCTTGACCTTTAATAGGATTACCTGAGACTGGCCAGTCGGACTTAATCCCCTGCTGTATTGTATTGCTGCTGAGAACAATAGATGAAGGGTTTATGCTAATAAGTCATGTTGTGCCTAGGTGCAGAAAACTAGTCAATATAACAGTAGACCCATCTGTACTTCCGCTATACGCCAGTCTTTGGGAACCATACCTGATATAACTGAATCTTTAAAGATCAAAAATAGCGGCCTTGCAAGTTCAGAGTGAAGCTCCATAAGAACTCTTGGGTGAATTCCATCGGGACCCGGTGACTTATTAATCTTTACATTTATTAATCGGTCACAGACTACCTCCTCACATAAATAAGCACTTAGCAGTGGGACATTATCTTTGGTGACATTGTGTGTTAGTCCCTGCATTTGGTCTTCTCTTGTACATAAAGTTGAAAAAAAACTAATTTAGTTTGTCCGCTATGTCATTATCATTTTTGATTAAGACTCCCAATTTGTCTTTTAAAGGGTCTATAGCAGGAATTCCCAAACGCGGTCCTCAAGGCACACCAACAGTGCAGGTTTTAGTGATATCCAGGCTTCAGCACAGATGGTTACATCAAAATAACTGAGGTACTAATTAAGTCACCTGTGTTCAAGCCTGGATGTCACTAAAACCAGGACTGTTAAGGCACGTACACACTTGTCGATGTATCGGCCGTTGTCTTGAATGGCCGATATATCGCGGGACCGTCGGCCAGTGTGTACGGCCGATACGCCTGTGAACTCCGTCGTTCACAGACGTATCGCGTCGGCCGCGCAGCACAGCCGACAGCCAATATATCTACCGATATATTGACGCGTCGCTGTGTGTGTACGGGGCGGTTGGCCGACCGCCCGTACACATGCTGCGGCGGCCGGCGGTGATTGACAGCTGGACTGGGCGGGTGTGTGTACATGCCCGCCCAGTTCATGACGTCAGTCCCCGACAGATCGGGCAGTGTGTATGCTGAACACACTGCCCGATCCGTCCATAGATATATCTGCAGATCAACTGATCTGCAGATATATCTATTAGTGTGTACCCACCTTTAGTGTGCCTTGAGGACCGTGGTTGGGAAACACTGGTCTATACTCTCCTTTAATATCTTGCTGTTGATATACTTAAAAAAAAAAAATGGGATTTGCTTTGCTTTCCTTCGCTACTAGTTTTTCAGTTTCTACTTTAGCCTCTCTTATTTCTTTTTTGCGTATTTTGTTACAATCCTTGAGCCAGTATAGGACAGCTTATGAACGCTGATATTGAATGAGACCATATCGTGGTCGCTGTTTCCTATGGGCTCCCCTACTATAATATTTGATACCAATTCCCCATTGTTTGTAAATACCAGGACTAAGATTGCATTGTACCAGTTGGTTCCTCGATTAATTGAATGAAGTAGATATCATTAGTGTGTGTAAAAACATATTGCCCCTAGCAGTATCACATGAATGGATTTTCCAGTTTATCTCTGGATAGTTAAAGTCTCCCATCACTACTATGTCTCCTACTCCTGCTGCTCTTTCAATTTGCTTCAGCAACAATTCCACATCAGACACATTAATACCAGGCGGCCTGTAGCATAACCCCAATAACTTTTTTATTGCTTTACCCCCGCATGCAATTTCTACCCATAACGTCTCAATAGTATTTACAGTCCCCTCTTGAATATCTTCCCGTATATGAGGTTTTAATAACGGCTTTACATAAAGACATACCCCTCCACCCCGTTTATTTAAGCGGTCTCTCCTGAACAGCGTATAACCCTCTAGATTGACTGTCCAATAATGAGATTCATCCCACCAAGTTTCAGTAATGCCTATAGTATCATACTGTTTGCTTGCTGCAAGGATTTCTAGTTCCCCCTCTTTTCCTGTAAGGCTTCTAGCGTTTACATACATACAACTAAGATCAGTATTTCCCCCTGTGCTAGGGGCATCATTCTCTTTATGCAGCAACGGTGACCCATAATCATTATTAGCTAGTGTTTTGGTAAAAACTTTAATACCCATGTTAATACTCTTGCCGGCTGCTCTTTCCCTACCCCCTACTCCTCCCCCCTTTCATTCACTACCGCCATCCCCAATATTCTCACTGCATGGTCTTACTGACCTATAGTTTCCTTCTGTATTGTCTTACTGACCTATAGTTTCCTAGTGTATTATCTTACTGACCTATAGTTTCCTCCCATATTGTCTTACTGACCTATAGTTTCCTTCTTTATTGTCTTACTGACCAATAGTTTCCTACAGTATTGTCTTACTGACCTATAGTTTCCTTCAGTATTGTCTTAGTGACCTATAGTTTACTACTGTATTGTCTTACTGACCTAGTTTCTTCTGTATTGTCTTACTGACCTATTATTTCTTACTGTATTGTCTTACTGACCTATAGTTTCCTACTGTATTGTCTTACTGACCTAGTTTCTTCTGTATTGTTTTACTGACCTAGTTTCCTTCTGTAATGTCTTACTGACCTATAGTTTCCTACTGTATTGTCTTACTGACCTATAGTTTCCTACTGTATTGTCTTACTGACCTATAGTTTCCTACTGTATTGACTTACTGACCTAGTTTCTTCTGTATTGTCTTACTGACCTATAGTTTCTTCTGTATTGTCTTAACGACCTATAGTTTGTCTTACTGACGTATAGTGGCTTACTGTAGTCTTTCTGACCTATAGTTTCCTTCTGTATTGTCTTGCTGACCTATAGTTTATTCTGTATTGATTTACTGACCTATAGTTTCCTTCTCTATTGTCTTACTGACCTATAGTTTCCTTCTGTATTGTCTTACTGACCTATAGTTTCCTTCTGTATTGTCTTACAGACCTATAGTTTCCTATATACATAGTTTTCCTGTCTATGGAAGAGATACCTACCATACATAGACAGTATATATAAGCCTCAGCCGCTCCCTTCTGAAAATGATAATGAATAAGGTGTATGTGTGGATACCATGCACATGTAACTGATTCTATTTACAGGAAACAATAGGGAGAGCCCACGGCTGTCTGGCAGTGTTCTAGATGGTAAAGTATTACACATATGAATATATTTCTTCTAAATAAAATATTTTTCACCCTGATTGATATAATACTGATAGTAAGACAATTCAGTCAATAGTAATCTTTCTTTTAATTAAGTAGGATCAATTTATATGAATTTTTAGTGAATATTTCCTAAAGGTTATATTTTATTTGCAATTAAATTAACAAGAGTGCTCCCAAAAAAACGTCCGAACTTACAGTCTACGGACCCAAAGGTATCAAACTTGTCAAATTTCACGAACGTGTGGGCTGAGGACCACGTCGCCGCTCTGCAAAGTTGAGTAGTGGAATTGAATGGGAGCAGCATTTGGAAGGCATGCTGTTCCTTGTAGTGCCAATGGGAGATCCTGGGGGTGACTCCAGGGTAAGTTAGCTCTCTGTCTGGAAGTGTTTTAGTAATAGCCTTTATCATGAGGCCTACTGTGACAAATTACATGGCCCTATGTGGGCACTGCTATTATGTAGGTTAGGACTGCTGTATCAGAGAAGGCGTGACGTGGCTCAGCAGCTAAACATGTGCTTGCAAACATTTGTGACTAATTCTCTGAATTTTATTAACAGATAGGTTCAGGTATGGTTACAGGGTAATTTTCAGTGTGCGGAAGGGAATTTAGGGGAGGGGATTTGCACCCACTCCTCTTTGTCTGTTGAGTAGTGGAAACACGTCTGGAAGCCGCCCATGAGGCACCCACTGATCTGGTGGTATAAGCACCCGTCTGAACCGTAACCTGTTTGCCACAGGAGAAATATAAGCTTGCCGAATGGCAAGTCGAATCCATCTAGACAAAGGCTGCTTAGATGCTGGCACCCCTTCTTTGGCCCATCATAAAGAACAAACAATGGTCCGACTTTCTGAAGGACGACGTAACTTGTACATATACCCTTAAAGCTCAGACAACATCCAAGGACACTTCCCCATCTGCGAGACCCTGAAAAGATGGGACCACAATTGGCTGGTTTACGTGAAACAAACCTTAGGAAGGAAACCTGCTCTTGTACGGAGTTCTGCCCTATCCTCATGAAACATTCATAGGACTCTTACACGATAAGGCTCCCAACTCAGAAACCCGCCTGGCCGAAACCAAGGCAATCAATAATGTGACCTTCCAAAAGAGATATTTCAGGTCTGTTCTTGCTAACGGCTCAAAAGTTGGAGATCTCAAAAATTCCAACACCAAATTTAAGTCCCATGGCGCAGTGGTAGGACGAAAAGGGGGTTGTATCCTCAGAACCCCCTGTAAAAAGGTTTGAACCTCTGGCAAGAATGCTAACCGTTTGTTGAAATAGTATAGAGAGAAACGAAATATGAACCTTCAGAGGGCCTAGCCTCAGTCCTACATCTAGACCGGCCTGAAGGAAAAGTAGAAGTCTGGATAAGTGGTAGATCGTTGAATTCCACCCACATTCTTGACATAAGTCCATGTACCTCTTCCAAATCCTGTAGTAGTGCATGGCTGTGACCGGCTTCCTAGCGGCAAACATTGTAGGAATGGCCGTTCTTGGTATCCTTCTGTTTCTTAAGATCCGGGTTTCAATAGCCACGCCGTTAAATGCAGCCTGTGCAGGTGTGGGTGTTGGAACAGTCCCTGAGATAGCAGGTCCTCCCTCTGAGGTAACCGCCAAGGATCTTCCACTAGTAACCCTCGCAGGTCTGAGTACCAACTCTTGCGGGGCTAATCTAGTGCGATTAGAAATGCCCACACTCGTTCTCGTTTCAACCGTTTCAGAACCCTGGGTATGAGTGGAAAAGGTGGAAAAATGTAAACCCTCCTGTAACACCAAGGAAGTGTTAATGCGTCCACTCCTTCTGCTGCTGGATCTTTTGTCCTGGACACATATCTGGGCAGCTGATGGTTTTGCCAAGACGCCATTAGATCGACTTGAGATAGACCCCATCTCCTCACCACCATTTCGAAAATCCGTGGATGTAGGCACCACTCTCCCGGATGCATGTCCTGGCGGCTGAGATAATCTGCTTCACAGTTTTCTACACCTGGAATGAACACTGCCGAGAGGATGATGTTTCGCCTTTTTGCCCACAAAAAGATCTTTGTGGCTTCCTTTAACGCCATCCTGCTCTTTGTTCCTCCTTGATGGTTTATGTAAGACGTCATTGTGACATTGTCCGACTGTATCTTTAAGTGTTGACCCATGACTAGGTCTGCAGCTAAGAGAAGCACATTGTAAACTGCTCTCAGTTCGAGAATGTCTATGGGTAGGCTGCTCTCCTGTAACGTCCATCCTTTATGTCCATGGATACCATGACCCCTCCATGTTCTAAACCCACAATAACTGACTGGATTTATTCCATCTTGAATCTGCAAACTATTAGGAATTTGTTCCACTAGGACGGCACCCCAACCTCTGAGAGTGGCGTCCGTTGTCAGGATCCTCCAATCCCAAATGCCGAATCTCTTGCCTGCTGCGAGATTCTTGTGCAACGACCACCAAATCAAGTAGGTTCGTATGTGTGGTGGAAGATGGATTCTTCGATGTAGAAGCCAGTGCGAACCTGCTCCCTGAGCAATGAGTTTCATCTGGAATGGTCAGGAATGAAGTCCGCCGTACCGGAGAGCTGCGAACGGCGCCACCCTCTTCTCGAGAAGTAGCACAGAGGTGTAGAGAACCCGTCTGTGTCCTTAGTACCTGAGCCACTAACCTCTGTGGGTCCTAGATCTAGTTCTCTGGTAGGAATACTCTTAATTGTATCGTGTCCAAGATGAAATCGAGGAAATGACTCTGTGGAGTTGGCATGTGGTTGGATTTCTGGAGGTTCACAATCCACCCATGTTGAATGAGAAATTGATGAGATGCTTGAGCATCCTTTATCAGCTGTTTCTGAGATGAGGCCTTGATCAGTAGATTGTCTAGATAAGGTATGATCGTGACCCCTGTCTCAATACTGTCACCACTATTGCTTTGATCTTTATAAAGATTCTTGGAGCTGATGATAGACCGAATGGCAGGGCACTGATTCGGTAGTGATCCCACACCGGTGCAAATCTTAAGTAAGCTTGGTGAGGGGTCCAAATCGGGATATGAAGGTATTTTGCACTACCAAAAGTTTTGAATAAAATCCTGTTCCTCATTGAGGATATGAGACTGGCGACTTAACCCTTTGTATGCAGGAGTCTTTGAAGTTGCCTCCTGTAACGCTCCTGCTCACAACGGGCACCTAGGCCCTCGCGCTGCAAATAAATGGACTGTGTGGACGCTCTTGTAACTATCCTGTAACCCTGGGAAATATCTGGATGATCCAGACGTCTGGTGATGTTTTGGTCCAGGCGTCCCGAAAACCTTCCAACTCTGCGCCCCCCAAGGGGGACCCCAGGTGAGCAGGAAAACCATCATACCACGGGTTTGTCAGCAGGTCTGTCCTGCTTTTCTGGTGTCGACTGTGAATGACCTCTACCACTGGTTCCACGAGTCTGTTGCTCCAAACCTCTTCTGGCTCGGTACGACAGCGATCAAATGCATTTAAACACTGGTCCCGAGCAACCTCCTCTAACGTGTGACGTGGTGCTCGAGTAAGAAGTAGGTAGAAAGGTAGATGTCACTGCAGTTGCTTGCGAAATCCACTTGTCTAACTCATCAAACATCATCTAACCCCCAAATGGAATAGCCTCTACTCTCTATAAAAGGGGAGCGGCGGAGGAGCTGCGCTGCTAGCCTACCAGGTGTTAAGTTATAAGGCAGCAGCGTATGAGAAGCCGCTGCTGCTCGTTCCCCCGTCATCTTTTCCAGCCCTCCGCGCCCTCGTACTAGCGCCGACGGTGGGAGGAAGTGTGCGGGGGATATAGCCCGGGTCCCGGCGAGTGCAGGAGAAGCTGCGGCTGCAGCAATGAGAGATATGTCGTTTCAGCGGGCGGCGGGAGGGGGCGCTCTTTTCAAGCGCCCCGCTGTGTGTTTAAGAGGCGGCGGTATACGCTGCCGCTGACAGCCGCGCTGCTTCTCCCTCAGCCCTCTGTCGGTAGAGGAAGGAGGGCGGGGGAGCTGACATGAAGCGGGAGTGTATAGCCGGCCAGGGAGTGTTTCAGACCGATTGTTCTGTCACAGCAGCAGCGGAAGGAGGGGGCAGCGGGGAAGCTGCGCTGCTGAGTCCCAGGGCTAAGAGCCAGAAGGTAGCAGCGTTGTGTGCGGTCCGTGGGAGGAAGTCTGTCAAACTGCCTCCTGGATCCATGAAGAAGCTATGGTTACCGTAAGTTTAACTGTAACTAGGGCCCCTTTACAACCAGTACTCACTGCTGACTCTGTGCTCCGGATTTTCTGAGGAGAGATGCAGATCCCCTTTAGTAGGGATCATTGTCTCTTTATTCTTAAGACTTTCGTCCCCCTTTACATTAGGTTAACTCAGTCTCAGTACTGAAATGGAGGAGGAGCTCCCTTCTTGTGCTTGTACCTCCTTGGCACAATTTTTCAAACTGAGGGATGTGAAGGGGAGGAGCCGGCTGTGCAGACAATACTAATTTTTAGATTGTGCCACACCTCCGGTTGCAAGCTTCACACCCCTACTGTATAAGACTCCAGTGTCCCCTAGTGGATGAAAGAGAAAGGATGTTTACTTCTTTCTTTCCCGACCGCTTTTCTATGCAGAAGGGAAATATCTGCTGTTTATTGAGAGATGCTCCCTGTAAGGAATATAGAAATTTGCCACTTGTAGCTGAACTTGCAAAAGACCCCTCCCAATTTGCATCAGTTAAATTAAAGTCTCCCATGATTATGACTTCTCCCTTTAAAGCCATTTTAGTGATGTCCAACAATAGATTCCTATCCAAATCCTGCCCCTGGCCAGGTGGTCTACAGATCACCCCAATGCGAATAATGTCCTTCTCCACGGTTTTTGTGGTGACCCAAAGGGCCTCAGATTTTCTTCAATGTTTTGTATTAATTGAAGTAGCATTTATGCTTTTTTCCCACATACATTGCTACCCTTCCTCCTATACTGACTATTCTATCCTTCCTAAATAAATTGTATCCTGGTATAGCTATGGCCCAGTCATGATTCTCATTTCACCATGACTCTGTAATTGACACAATATCCAGGTTATCCTTGGTCATTATCACAATTAGCTCTGGAATTTTGTCTCCTAAGCTTCTAGCATTTACACACATAGCTATAAGAATTATGTCTGTGCATCTGTTATTAGTAGCCATGTCCAGACAGTACAAAATAAATGACAAGTTTAAAGTTAAAATTACCTGTTTGGTGATGTTGCTCTGTATTTGGTATTTGTTTTTTTAACTAATCAGGAATCACACTCTGTCCTTTACACCACAACTACACCTCGCTAAATGTAAAGATAAAGTAAACCTGACCACAAATGGCCAAATAGGTCTACTATATACAAGAAGTTATTTAATACCTGCATCATCTAACAAAATGAAGGTTATTTAATAAAAGGTTGCTAAACTGAGAAATTTAGATCCCATACAAATTAGACGCTACACAAAAAACACAATACTACTTATATATGATCCCTAAAAATAAACTTCTGCTTGTTACTTTTAATAACACTATAGTGATGTGTGTAATAACTCTCTTCATCTGATGTTTGTCATGGATAGCCTTGTGTTATAAATACCCAACTGAGAACAGGGCTGATGGCGGAGGAGGGCGTAGAATAAAAGATTGCTGTAGTGACTGAGCAATGAGAATATGTGACTTCTGTAATAAGTGTTTATTACTCACCTGTGCTGATATCTGTAGGGATCTCCTCCTCCTTACACTGCTGATCACTCCTCACATACGTCTCTTCTTCTCCCTCTGTATATTCTGCCTTTATATCAGTCACATACGTCTCTCCTTCTCCCTCTATATCTTCTGCCTTTATATCAGTCATATACGTCTCTTCTTCTCCATCTATATCTTCTGCCTTCATATCAGTCACATACGTCTCTTCTTCTCCCTCTGTATCTTCTACCTTCATATCAATCACATACATCTCTTCTTCTCCCTCTAGATCTTCTGCCTTTATATCAGTCACATACGTCTCTTCTTCTCCATCTATATATTCTGCCTTTATATCAGTCACATACGTCTCTTCTTCTCCCTCTATATCTTCTGCTTTTATATCAGTCATATATGTCTCTTCTTCTCCCTCTGTATCTTCTGCCTTTATATCAGTCACATACGTCTCTTCTTCTCCATCTACATCTTCTGCCTTTATATCAGTCACATACGTCTCCTCTTCTTCCTCTATATCTTCAGCCTTTATATCAGTCACATACGTCTCTTCTTCTCTCCTTATAGCTTCTGCCTTTATACGAGAAAGATTTTCTACCTAAATAACCCAAAAAATACAATGGCATTTGCATATTGTTTGATTAAATTGAGGTGAAACAGTATAATATTAATGTACTATACGCACACAGCTTCTCTGAACATCATATAGTGACAGTCACTTTGGTGTATTGGATGAGACCCTAAATCCCACCTACCTGATCCTCCTGTGGGGTCCTGTGATTCTCCTCTGTACAGTCCTGGGAATACAGAGGATGGGGACATCTCTCTGGTGTATCTCTGTTACTGGGCCCATCTGTAGGAGACACACAGTGACTGAGTACAGTGTATATATGTAATTATCAGGTGATGTGTGTATATAGGGGCCCCCATACCTGCTCTCCCCTGTACAATACATGACAGTCTCCTCTTACCCAGTGATGTGAGGGGGCGGTGATTCTCCATCATCACGTCCTTGTACAGACCCCTGTGCTCTTCTATATACTCCCCCTCCTGCATGGAGACATAGACAGTGACATCCTGACACCTTATAGACACCTGACACACAGTGATACAGTCATCACCCAGACACGTCCCCTGGTGTTACTGTATAATGTCCCATTTCTAGCAGTCACCTCTCCAGTCATCACCCAGACACGTCCCCTGGTGTTACTGTATAATGTCCCATTCCCAGCAGTCACCTCTCCAGTCATCACCCAGACACATCCCCCGGTGTTACTGTACTCCCAAGTCTCCTCAGACCCCAGTCATGTCCCTGTATTATTACTATAGATATAAGTGATGTCAATGTGACACTCCCGATCCCCTCATCTCCCCAGTCATGTCCCTGTATTATTACTATAGATATAAGTGACGTTATTGTGACACTTCCAGATCCCCTCACCTCCCCAGTCATGTCCCTGTATTATTACTGTAGTACCCTAGTGATCTGAAGGCCTTGGGACACTATGAGGGGGCAAATCAATTAATGAATGTGTAGATCTATAAGGTAATAGAGATGCTGCCAACTGATGTATACCATATATGTGATAATAACTTGGATCTTTCTAGTGATCCAATAATGTATAGTGTGTTTATGCATCTTATTATTCTGTGCCTGCTGAAGGTGAGGGGACTCTGGTTAGCGCGCAGTGCGCGGGGGAGATCACGGAGAAGCTTCCAGAGGTCCCGTGTGCTGAGAGAGGTGGCTGGGCGCGTGTAGTGGCGGTTTTGTTGGTGGGGTGACTAAGGGGAGAGAAAAAGGCTGGCGGCTGAGACGAGGGAGCTTACAGGAAGGTGGTTCCCTGCGAGTGAGAGAGCCCCTGTGGGGGAAAGGAATTGGATGTCTTCCGCTGCGGGTGAGAAGCGCTGTGTTAATTTCCCCTGGTGGGCGCCGAGCAGGGACGTCCCGGTGCCTGGTTGTCACGGAGAGTGCTGGGAGGTAGAGTGCTGGTGGGGCAGGCTAGTACATAGAAGGAGACCGCAGTACAGGCAGTAGCTACCAGGACTCCAGCAGTAGCAGACAGTTTCCCCCCCGAGGCAGAGCTGTGTCCCTCATCCATCCAACCTGCAGGAAGAGCCCGGTTGTTGGTGGATGCGGAGTCGGGGGGAGGGCCAGACCGGGCACACTATCATTGTAAGTGCAGGATGCCCCCATATAAATCCTGCTAATCTGCATATTCCCCTATCAGCCTTTAACTATTAAAGTACCAGCCCCCAGCACAGTAGCACAGGGACCAGCAGGATCGGTGGATCTGAGAAGTACAAATATCACCTCTAGAGACTCCATATCCATTAGAGCACAGGTTCTCAAACTCGGTCCTCAGGACCCCACACAGTGCATGTTTTGCAGGTCTCCTCACAGAATCAAAAGTGAAATAATTAGCGCCACCTGTCGACCTTTTAAAATGTGTCAGTGAGTAATTAATACACCTATGCACTTGCTGGGTTACCTGCAAAACATGCACTGTGTGGGGTCCTGAGGACCGAGTTTAAGAACCACTGCATTAGATAATGACCAGCCGGGTAGCAGTCATAGAGTGCGGTGGTGTATAATGATGAAAGCAGCTCGGAGAGGGCGCAGGGTCATCTAAACTTGGAAATGATACACTAGGGAGACTAAGCACCCCTTACCTATCAGAGACAGGTGCCAATAACCGGGACTTCTGTATGTTCTGGAGCCACCCCCACGGATCTACAGTGGGGCTATGCTTATACTGGGACAGGTAACACAGATCATCACCCCACTATATGTAACGAGTAGACCACGGGTGTCAGGGATTCCAGGGTGGAGAGCTCCACGTACTACCTTCCTGTTTCAGGTTGTCTAGGAGCGCTACAATTAGATCTTCCATGGAAACCATGCTATTCATTGCCATGAAGTAGGGATTGCTCAACAATCGTGAGGACAATTGCTCCAAGTGGAGACCCATATAACCCAGAGTACTTCTTATACACAGACACGAAAGGGCTCCAACCGTGCACGATTATAGTAAGAGAACCCGGGTGGTTTATCAAACGCAGCCTCACAACTTTCTTGTGGAGTCGTATGTTCTGTATTGGATGCATTACCTTATGTATAGGTGGGGTATATTATTATGTATAGGTGGGGTATAGTATTATGTATAGGTGGGGTATATTATTATGTATAGGTGGGGTATATTATTATGAATAGGTGGGGTATATTATTATGTATAGGTGGGGTATATTATTATGTATAGGTGGGGTATATTATTATGTATAGGTGGAGTATATTATTATGTATAGGTGGGATATATTATTATGTATAGGTGGGGTATATTATTATGTATAGGTGGGGTATATTATTATTATGTATAGGTGGGGTATATTATTATTATGTATAGGTGGGGTATATTATTATGTATAGGTGGGGTATAGTATTATGTATAGGTGGGGTATAGTATTATGTATAGGTGGGGTATATTATTATGTATAGGTGGGGTATATTATTATGTATAGGTGGGGTATATTATTATGTATAGGTGGGGTATATTATTATGTATAGGTGGGTTATATTATTATGTATAGGTGGGGTATATTATTATGTATAGGTGGGGTATATTATTATGTATAGGTGGGGTATATTATTATGTATAGGTGGGGTATATTATTATGTATAGGTGGAGTATATTATTATGTATAGGTGGGGTATATTATTATGTACAGGTGGGGTATATTATTATGTACAGGTGGGGTATATTATTATGTATAGGTGGGGTATATTATTATGTATAGGTGGGGTATATTACTATGTATAGGTGGGGTATATTATTATGTATCGGTGGGGTATATTATTATGTATAGGTGGAGTATATTATTATGTATAGGTGGGGTATATTATTATGTATAGGTGGGGTATATTATTATGTATAGGTGGGATATATTATTATGTACAGGTGGGGTATATTATTATGTATAGGTGGGATATATTATTATGTATAGGTGGGGTATATTATTATGTATAGGTGGGGTATATTATTATGTATAGGTGGGGTATATTATTATGTATAGGTGGAGTATATTATTATGTATAGGTGGGGTATATTATTATGTACAGGTGGGGTATATTATTATGTACAGGTGGGGTATATTATTATGTATAGGTGGGGTATATTATTATGTATAGGTGGGGTATATTACTATGTATAGGTGGGGTATATTATTATGTATCGGTGGGGTATATTATTATGTATAGGTGGAGTATATTATTATGTATAGGTGGGGTATATTATTATGTATAGGTGGGGTATATTATTATGTATAGGTGGGATATATTATTATGTACAGGTGGGGTATATTATTATGTATAGGTGGGATATATTATTATGTATAGGTGGGGTATATTATTATGTATAGGTGGGGTATATTATTATGTATAGGTGGGGTATATTATTATGTACAGGTGGGGTATATTATTATGTACAGGTGGGATATATTATTATGTACAGGTGGGGTATATTATTATGTACAGGTGGGGTATATTATTATGTATAGGTGGGGTATATTATTATGTATAGGTGGGGTATATTATTATGTATAGGTGGGGTATATTATTATGTATAGGTGGAGTATATTATTATGTATAGGTGGGGTATATTATTATGTACAGGTGGGGTATATTATTATGTATAGGTGGGGTATATTATTAGAACGGTTCATGGTTTGAGTATTATATGATAGAACTGTATAAAGTGGCCTATAACTTCTTGCATATTAAAACTAGTATACTTACCGGTGGAACTGTCTCCGTATCTGTGGAAGAGCCTGAAATCACAAAGGAAAGGTACGATAGGTAAATGTGCATAGTCCTATCTGGTTACATCACATACTAATGTTATAGGCGACCACTACAGGGGTAGGTTATTTCCTAAGCGATTAGAGTATTGGGCTCTGAATAGCTTGGGTGGAGGCACATTGTACATATACACTTTACCCCCAGGTAAAAAAGGGGTTACATTACTATAGATATATGAACTCACTGTGACACTCCCAGTTCCCCTCACCTCCCCAGTCATGTCCCTGTATTATTACTATAGATATAAGTGATGTCACAGTGACACTCCCAGGTCTTCATACTGAGCAATATTTTCAATCCCCAAAATTACATATAATAAAATTAATAATAATAACGACACTAAAGGCTGCACCCCAGTATAAAAATAATAACAGATGTCTTTAAAAGCAGGACACCTCAGGCCATTCCTCCAGTATTGTAGGACATCACCAACACTCCCAATGTATAATAATAATACCTGGACACCACAAGCCGCTGTCCCTGTACAATAACCATACACAAAAACCTGCTCCACCTGTATAACACTAATAGCAACAGGACACCACAGGCCGCTCCCCCTGTATAATAATAATAATAATAATAATAACCGGACACCACAGGCCACTCCCTCTGTATAATAATAACAACAGGAAACCACAGGCATCTCCCTCTGTATAATAATAACAGGACACCACAGGCTGCTCCCCCTGTATAGTAATAATAACAGGACACCAAAGGCTGCTCCCCCTGTATAATAATAATATCAGGACACCACAGGCTGCTCCCCCTGTATAGTAAGACGTCATTACCTGATGGTAGATGCTAGAATCAAGTGGGCTAAGGGACCTTTTCCGTAAGGGGGAGGAGTTACGACGCAAGGGGGAGGAGCTAGGCCAGCGGGATAGTTCCTCTACTATCCACGCCACCAACTATTACCTTTAGTAATTAGGTGGTGAGCGAAGCGGAGCGAAGCGGAGCGAGCCACCGTGCCCGAAGCGTGGCGAGCGAAGCGAGCCCGCAAGGGTACTTTTCGGGTACCCTGTTCGCCCGTAGCTCCTCCCCCTGGTGACGTAGCTCCTCCCCTCAATACGTCACAAGGTCCCTTCAGCCCCTCCGATATAGAACCAACCATTACCTGATCTCCACGGACACTGGGAGGCTGCAGCAGTCGACGAAAACTCACTTCCTGTATGTGGAACGCACAGTACGGAAGTAAGGTGGACCGCACAGACAGGAAGTAGGGTATGATTAGCACAGGCCGCTTACTGGTTGCTGGCCCCTCCCCTCCTTCACCCCGCCTACAGCCCCGCCCTCTGTAACGATTATTACTGTACATGTCATCAGTGCAGGAGGCCGGCGGCCATTTTCTTGTAGACCAGTCTGGCAGCAGCAATAGGTTCCCTGGCCGTGTAATGACATCAGGAGCGGCGGCCATTTTCCCCTGGTCTGAGCTCCGCCTTCCTTCTATCATTCCCACAATGCAGCAGGAGCAGAGAGCAGCCATTGCTGTGTCTGGCAGCAGGTAATGATATTATTATTATTATTATTATTCTATAGGCTGAGCAGCTCTGGTGTCAGGTTCTGTACTACAGGGGGAGCAGCCTCTGGTGCCTTGTTATAGTGCAGCTGGAGCAGCCTCTGGTGCTGCATTATCCCTGTACAGGTGGCTGACACTCTAGTGTCCTATTAGTGTAATACAGGTGGCGCAGACCCCGCCGTTACCGTAATACAGGTGGTGCAGACCCCGCCATTACCGTAATACAGGTGGCGCAGACCCCGCCGTTACCGTAATACAGGTGGCGCAGGCCCGCCGTTACCGTAATACAGGTGGCGCAGAGCCCACCGTTACTGTAATACAGGTGGCGCAGACCCCGCCGTTACCGTAATACAGGTGGTGCAGACCCCGCCATTACCGTAATACAGGTGGCGCAGACCCCGCCGTTACCGTAATACAGGTGACGCAGGCCCGCCGTTACCGTAATACAGGTGGCGCAGAGCCCACCGTTACTGTAATACAGGTGGCGCAGAGCCCGCCGTTACCGTAATACCGGTGGAGTATACCCCACCCTTACCGTAATACAGGTGGCGCAGACCTCGCCGTTACCGTTATTCTATACATATAATGGCATTGTACTATACAGGGGAGCGCTATGTGTTGTCCTACTCTACAGGGGGAGCGAACTGTGTTGCCCTTCTATACATTGGGAGGTGCCTGTGGTGTCGTGTTAGTATTATTATATAGGGTGAGCGGCATGTAATGTCTTTCTATACAGAAGGAGCGGCCTGCGTTGTCATAATATACAGGGGTAGCATCCTGTGTTGTCATAGTATACAGGGGGAGCGGCCTATGTTGTCATAGTATACAGGGAGAGCGACCTGTGCTATCATAGTATACAGGAGGAGCGGCCTATGTTGTCATAATATACAGGGGTAGCATCCTGTGCTGTCATAATATACAGGGGGAGCGACCTGTGTTGTCATAATATACAGGGGTAGCATCCTGTGTTGTCATAATATACAGAGGGAGCGGCCTGTGTTGTTATAATATACAGGGATAGCATCCTGTGTTGTCATAATATACAGAGGGAGCGGCCTGTGTTGTTATAATATACAGGGATAGCATCCTGTGTTGTTATAATATACAGGGGGAGCATCCTGTGTTGTCATAATATACAGGGGGAGCATCCTGTGTTGTCATAATATACAGGGGGAGCATCCTGTGTTGTCATAATATACAGAGGAAGCGGCCTGTGTTGTTATAATATACAGGGATAGCATCCTGTGTTGTTATAATATACAGGGGGAGCATCCTGTGTTGTCATAATATACAGGGGTAGCATCCTGTGCTATCATAATATACAGGGGTAGCATCCTGTGTTGTCATAGTATACAAGGGGAGCAGCCTGTGTTGTCATAATATACAGAAGGAGCGGCCTGTGTTGTCATAATATACAGGGGTAGCATCCTGTGTTGTCATAATATACAGGGGTAGCATCCTGTGCTATCATAATATACAGGGGTAGCATCCTGTGTTGTCATAGTATACAAGGGGAGCAGCCTGTGTTGTCATAATATACAGAAGGAGCGGCCTGTGTTGTCATAATATACAGGGGTAGCATCCTGTGTTGTCATAATATACAGAAGGAGCGGCCTGTGTTGTCATAATATACAGGGGGAGTGGCCTGTGTTGTCATAATATACAGGGGTAGCATCCTGTGTTGTCATAATATACAGGGGGAGTGGCCTGTGTTGTCATAATATACAGGGGTAGCATCCTATGTTGTCATAGTATACAGGGGGAGTGGACTGTGTTGTCATAATAGATGGGAGGAGCAGCCTGTGGCATCCTACTCTACAGGGGGAGAGGCCTGTGTTATAATATTCCTTTCTTTCCTCACACTCAGTGCTTGACCCATTCCAGTCTGGCTTCCGTCCTCCCCACTTCAGTGAACTGCCCTTACAAAGGTCTGCAATGACCTCCATGCTGCTAAATCCTACTCTCTACTTATTCTTCTTGATCTCTGTGCTGCTTTTGACACTGTGGACCACCCTCTCCTACTGCAAATCCTTCACTCCATTGGTCTGCGTGATACTGCTTTCTCTTCCTATCTGTCTGGCCGTTACTTCTCTGTCTCCTCTCATGACTCCACCTCCCCCCACTTCCACTAACTGTAGATGTCCCCCAAGGTTCTGTCCTTGGACCTCTTCTTTTCTCTCTCTATACGTCCTCACTAGGTAAGCTCATTCAATATTTTGATTTCTAATATCATCTCTATGCTGATGACACTCAAATCTATCTTTCCTGTATCCGGACCTCTCTCTTGCTCTCCTCACTCGAATCTCCAACTGTCTCACTGCTGTCTCTGTTTGGATGTCCCAGCGCTTTATTACACCTAACATGTCTAAGACCGAGCTGATCATCTTCCCTCCCTCCCGCATAACCTCACCTCCCACAATGTCATTATCTACTGATGGCACTACTATCTTCTCTAGCCGCCAAGTGCGCTGTCTTGGTGTATTCCTTCCCTCCTCCCTCTCCTGTACTCTCCTCCTGACTGGCAGCCCTAACACATACATATCTCCACTCCAATATACCCTCAATGCTGCTGCCTGGCTCATCTTCCTCACCAAATGTACTACGTCCACCTCCCCTCTCCTACAAGCCCTTCACTGGCTCCTGTTAAAGCTGATTAACTTACAGGACGAAAAAGCAACAACTTATTTCAATAAAGTTCCAGCCGCTGCGGCCGCTGAATATAATCCTTAACCTCTGTACTGTTTACGCACCTTACGTACACAAGCTAGCACCGTGTATGCACTATGCGTACTCATGAGAACGGGCGTAATAAGTACACACTTTGTGTACACAAGCCTACATGCTGTGAGCACAATGCAGCAGCCCGAGTGGCTGAGATACACTTTAAACCTTTAGCAGGAAAGGAACACGACACCAATTGTATTTAAAATATGTTGGGGTCCGACCCACCAACGGTTATTTACTAGCAGGGGGTTACAACAATAATACAAACACAATAAGAGAAGAGGCTACAATCAATGGTACATACGTTTGTTCGCCAGCGCCACCCGGTCCTCAATCAATCAAGATAGATGACCTTCAGAGAATGTGTGTGGCCGGCCAGGCAGCTGGGTTTTTATACATTTGTCCAAAACATGATACAATGGAAACTGTAATCTCTTCACCTATAGGTCACTGGGATGGTCATTTACAGTACAGGAGGGGTCATAGGTCGGTTTGAATAGGTGGGTGATGCCTGGTCCGGGTGCAGTTACAGTTGTTCTCCAGTGGGTTCCCACCGAATATCATGTGTACAGTAAATACAGTAAGATATTAATATTCTGTTCCTGCGCATAATTATGCGCAGGAGCGTGCTACCTTCTGCAAACTGCTATCGGAATATTGCTCTTAATATACCTTACAGATGGATACCAAACACCACCTCCTAACCTAATTCTGTCCCCTCATATCCTGTAAAGTCGAATCCCCCTGTTGTTTTACCTTTTACATAAATGAAACTCGCTGGTGTGGTGCATGTGGGCTATGTGTAAATTCTGAAAAAAAGGGAAAAAGGATAGTGTACCTGAATGGCGCAATGCTGCTGTTGCACTTAAAGGTTTAAAAACAAATGTCACCACATTTCACATACACAATTGAACAAAAAATATAAACCTCCCTAGTGCAGATAGCGCAAGAGCATACAACAATGCAAAACAACAGGAAGGGATAAGATGTATACGTCCCTGTTTTAAAACCTTGAAATCAGATTTTTCATTCTCAGATTCTCCGGATAGATGATGTTCAATGTAGATATCACAGCGAAGAATATGAAAAATAAAGGATATAAAAACCAATGTGTAGTATTCCACATATAAAGATAAATGTGTTTCAATCCCAAATTATCCTCAGATCAACATAGATAAGTGGCTATTTAAATGAGGAGCGTACCACAAGACTCACAAAGGAGAGTGGTGTACAGGACACATCAAGGTATCTTTTAGAATCTATCAATTCTCATATGCAGCGTACCCGAACTCACACTTGGTAATGTGGAATGAATCCTATCAAGGTATCTTTTGGTTGGTCCTCCTTTTTCTCAAATTGGGATTGTTGGATGGATCTCAGATTACCTCAATTTAATGTGGAAATAGAACAGAGAGAAGGAGACCAATGTGTAGTTTTGTATGATAACCACGTTTTGTTTAGACTTATAGCGAAAAAGATAATATCATAAACACACCAAATAATCAGGTGAGATTCTTCAAAAAATGGCGTACCCCAACTTACACTTGAAAAGGTAAGATCAATCCCATAAAGGTATCTTTCAATAAATTTATTCGGGTACGCTGCATATGAGAATTGATAGAATTGTATCATGTTGATCTGAGGATAATTTGGGATTGAAACACATTTATCTTTATATGTGGAATACTACACATTGGTTTTTATATCCTTTATTTTTCATATTCTTCGCTGTGATATCTACATTGAACATCATCTATCCGGAGAATCTGAGAATGAAAAATCTGATTTCAAGGTTTTAAAACAGGGACGTATACATCTTATCCCTTCCTGTTGTTTTGCATTGTTGTATGCTCTTGCGCTATCTGCACTAGGGAGGTTTATATTTTTTGTTCATATGTGTAAATTCTGTGCTATGTGACTTAAATATAGAATATGTCTTTGAGGCTTTTCCATGCAAATGCATATGCTACCCTAAATACTCATACCACGCGCTAACACGCACGATCGCGGGAGTGATCATACGCAACTTGCGAGTATGCGCACGCACAGTGGAACAAGTACCCGCACGAAGGCCATCTGTGTGAAGTTTTTACGTGATGTGTATGGCTGTAATATATTCGACTTCGACACTCCCCTTCCCCTTCAGAATCCAATTCAAACTTCTCACACTCACTTACAAAGCCCTCACCCACTCCTCTCCCATTTACATCTCTGACCTTATCTCCCTTTACACCACCACCCGTCCTCTTCACTACTAATGCACGCCGCCTCTCCTGCCAACTGATTTCCTCCTCCCACTCCTAACTACAAGATTTAAAACCTGCTGCTCCCTTTCTCTGGAATTCTCTACCTCTCCCCATCCGACTCTCTACAAAACTTCAATTGAGCTCTCAAGACCCACTTCTTCACCAACCCCAGCCAACTATCCTCCTAACCCTCTTGTCCACGCTTGCAGTCTACCCCTTCTATGTCACCATGGTCTGTTAGCCCTTCACCTTTTAGATTGTAAGCTCACAAGAGCAGGGCCTTCTCCATCATGTGCCTTGCCTTCTCTTACTTAGTGTTCACGCTAGGCTGTTTTAGCAGGGCGCCGCGCCCTGGCCGGTTTTTTTTTTAAGGGCAAAATCCGCCCTGCCATTTCTGCGGCGCCCTGCTAGAACAGCCGCCCGCTTCCTGCCCTCCCAGTTTGTAAAGATGCCATGCGCATGCGCGCGGCATCCATTCACGCTGTGAGAGAGCTTGGGGAAAGCCCAGCACCTCCATAGGTGCTGGGCATGCCCCAAACAGTGACACCGCCAGCCGCTTACGCCCCGTTTTAACGTCTGTGGGCTGAACCGCCCACTTTTATTACGTGAAATGACCACACCCTTTATTTTGCATGGGCACACCCCTTTTTCAGCGCACACACTTCTGCCTCTCACAGTCCGGCGCCCTGCCCAAATCCTAGAGTGAACACTATTACTTACACTATCTTATACTTCATACTCCCTTTGATGGCACCTAACCCCTGGTTTTCTGCATGTACCTTGTATTTGTCCCATATTGTCTCACACTGTGTTTTCTGCTCATTTGTTTATGTACTGTGTAATGGGCACTGCAGATCCCTTATGGCACCATATAAATAAAAGATAATACTAAATTGTTTTCTTTAACTGATAAAATTCACCATTATTGTTTCTTCTAAATACTTTGTATCCATTTATTGTTGAAACATTAGCATGCAAGATTTACAGTATGATCGTATCATTACAGTGACATGACTGGGGAGGTGAGGGGATCTGGGAGTATCACTGTGACGTCACTTATATCTATAGTAATAATAAAGGGACATGACTGGGGAGGTGAGGGGATCTGGGAGTATCACAGTGACATCACTTTTATCTATAGTGATAATACAGGGACATGACTGGGGAGGTGAGGGGATCTGGGAGTATCACTGTGACGTCACTTATATCTATAGTAATAATACAGGGACATGACTGGGGAGGTGAGGGAATCTGGAAGCATCATAGTGACATCACTTATATCTATAGTAATAATACAGGGACATGACTGGGTAGGTGAGGGGATCTTGGAGTATCACTGTGACATCACTTATATCTATAGTAATAATAAAGGGACATGACTGGGGAGGTGAGGGGATCTGGGAGTGTCACAGTGACATCACTAATATCTATAGTAATAATACAGGGACATGACTCGGAAGGTGAAGGGATCTGGGAGCATCACAGTGATGTCATTTATATCTATAGTAATAATACAGGGCCATGACTCGGAAGGTGAAGGGATCTGGGAGCATCACAGTGATGTCACTTATAACTCTAGTAGTAATTCAGGGACATGACTGGGGAGGTGAGGGGATCTGGGAGCAACACAGTGACATCACTTATATCTCTAGTAGTAATTCAGGGACATGACTGGGGAGGTGAGGGGATCTGGGGGTGTCACAGTGACTACAAAGTGGGTAGTTCCGCAACAGGTTGAAACATAAGACTATAACCTTTGATGGATATTAGTCCCTAACCGACCATATTACCAATTTACACATGGTGTGTTGATTTCAAATGTCGGTGGTGTTCCCAGAGTCAGTAAAATGCATAGCAAAAAGGAAAAAGAAAAAAGAACAAGCCCACTTGAGGTGAAACGGTCCATTTGGTCCACGTGGGTATTGGGACTGCGCAGCCCATACCCACTCCAGGGGTTCTCCCGGTCCAGTAAGCGCCCATTTGGGCTTTTTTTATTGTACTCTATATGATTACTTTTAAGTGTCGTTTTCAAAGTTGCTGATTTAACATTTGAGTAATTAGTAGATACTGAGAAGTCGTACAATGTGAATGTTTCTATTTGGGTATGATTAGTATCTCACAGGTTACCATTCACTCTCTGGTATAACAGACATGTAATACAACAGCTGATCATCACATACTCCAGGACAAAGGTCCACCTATAATTTTATTATTATCTCTTAACCCTTGCTGGTAAACAGCAATTCAGCTGCAAGAAATAAGTGTTTTCTTCTTCTGCACTCGGACGATTAGTTTTTTGAGTGATATACCAGAATGTCTCTGCGGCAGGATAAGCCTCTGTTTTCAGTAAATATATCGCCTCCCAATTATAGGAGCTGTCTCATTTATCAACCAGGTGCATCCATGGTGCAGATTTTCAACATACAGGGGTATATTTACTAAAATTCGTAATTTTCAGAATGAGGTTAAAGTTCAAACACGAATTACATCGAGTGTGTTAAACTGTAACTTTTTGAATTTTTTCCGACTAATTTACTAAGTTGTCGTATTTTAAATTTTCGTGTTTTCCGATGTCGATGTCATTCGTATTTTTTGGCAGTGTTTTACGGGAGTGAATAGTAAAACACTGCCGACATTAAAACAATGAAACTCGGACGGATCTGTGAGATCCGTGCAGGGTTTCATTGTGCATCTTTAAAAAAATAAAAAATAGTTTAAAGTCGGAAAAAAAATGCGTGGGGTCCCCCCTCCTAAGCAAAACCAGCCTCGGGCTCTTTGAGCCGGTCCTGGTTGAAAAAATATGAGGAAAAAAATGACTGGGGTTCCCCCATATTTAATCAACCAGCAACGGGCTCTGTGCCTGGTCCTGATGCAAAAAATACGGGGGACAAAAAGCGTAGGGGTCCCACGTATTTTTTGAACCAGCACCGGGCTCCACTAGCCAGGTACATAATGCCAGAGCCGGGGGACGCTTTTATTGTGGTCCTGGCGGCCCTGGCATTACATCCCCAACTAGTCACCCCTGGCCGGGGTACCCTGGAGGAGTGGGAACCCCTTAAATCAAGGGGTCCCCCCCTCCAGCCACCCAAGGGCTAGGGGTGAAGCCCAAGGCTGTCCCCCCCCCCCCCCCCCATCCAAGGGTGGCGGATGGGGGGCTGATAGCCAAGTGTCAAAATTCAGAATATTGTTTTTAGTAGCAGTACTACAAGTCCCAGCAAGTTCCCCTGCAAGCTGGTAGTTGGAGAACCACAAGTACCAGCATGCGGTGGAAAACCCGGGCCCGCTGGTACCTGTAGTACTACTACTAAAAAAATACCCAACAAAAAACAGGACACACACACCGTGACAGAAAAAGTTTATTACATACATGCACACCTCTATACATACATACTTACGTTGTGGCACTCTCCTGATTGGCTGTGTGCTCCTGTAGTGTCAGTGAGCGGCACACGGCAGAGATACAATGTAGCGCCTATGCGCTCCATTGTATCCAGTGGTGGGAACTTTGCGGTCAGCGGTGATGTTACTCGCGGTCAGTTTCTTATATGATTCTTGAATTTAATTTATGTCACAATTTGGTCATTTTGTTGCCAATAAGACTGTGTAACCCTGGATTGCCAACCTCACGCATATCTTTACCCGTAAAACTTGGCTAGCTCCATTATCATCTTTCATTTTTTCTATTCTTCTTTCTCTTCTTTCTTCTCTTTTCTTTATTCTAAGCGTGCTCTCTCATCCGGTTGGACAGCAGAAGCTCTTGTTTCCTGCTTGGTAAGAGTACTCACTCATTCAGCAAAGATTACTGCCATACTCCATAGGATAAGCTCAATCTCTTCCGATCTTGGAAGCCAATCTCCGGTAGGCCTGGTCAGTAATTGATGGGGAGACCTGCAATGAATACCAGGTGCAGTAAACCTATATGCTGAACAGCAGAAGGAAACTACCCACCTACCATCTATTTTCCATCTAATTTTCACTGTCTACCTGGACACTCTATGTGAGACCTTCTTTATAAAAATACGAGGGGTATGTGATATGGATCCGTTTTAGGTATCATGAACCCCCACAACAAAGGGGATACCCCATACTAATAGCCCCCCTTCTGCAAGGGGCATTGAGAGATACGGGCTTTGTAACCAATGTCTTTTTGATGGTCACACCTCAATAGTGTTCATTCTAGCACCCTGCACCTTTCAAATCCTGTGCAGTTCCTCTTTGCTGCCTGAGGTGTCGCTCTCTGCTCTGGTGCTTCTCAGCACACACAGGCCTGTATCACAGCACTGACTAACAGATCAGAGTATGCTGAGAAGCACCACAGCAGAGAGCGACACCCCAGGCAGGAAAGAGGAACTGCATTGATTTTGAAAGGTGCAGGGTGCTAGAATGAACACTACCTCAAGGAGGTACTAATCCTTTGAATTAAAAAGCCTTATGGTAACACCACTGTCTCAACGTAGAGCAGCAGGTGTTTAAGTACCCATAGAGGCAACACTTTTACTCACTGAGATCTATGACTTGTACCGTTGAGAGTGATAATAGTAAGGAATTATTTGCAACTATACAGACCGCTGAACGATGAACCCTGTGGGGATAATTAATCTGTCTTGTGATACTGAGTATAGACAGTGACATTCAAGTAATTATTTATTAAGTCAAATATTTTCACCTAGGCAGTAATTCATTATCAAGTGCAACTCCATCTATGGGGTGCCAATTATGCAAAATAAACTGTTAATTTGCATATATACATAAAATAAAGCTTTGAAATTGTGTGCTACTTAATATTATTTTAATATTAAATTAAAAGTTACGTTTTATTGTTTGACTACAATCATAAGAGTGCCCCAACACAGAGTCTTTCTTTTTTCTTTTTCCTTTTTGGTGTCACAGTGACATCACATATAGCTATAGTAATAATACATTTACATGACTAAGGAGGTGAGGGGGTCTGGAAGCATCACAGTGACATCACTTATATCTATAATAATAATAATAATAATACATAGACATGACTAAGGAGGTGTGGGGATCTGGAAGTGTCACAGTGACGTCACTTATATCTATAGTAATAATACAGGGACATGACTGGGGAGGTGAGGGGATCTGGAAGTGTCACAGTGACGTCACTTATATCTATAGTAATAATACAGGGACATGACTGGGGAGGTGAGGGGGATCTGGGAGCTTCACAGTGACATCACTTATATCTATAATAATAATACATAGACATGACTAAGGAGGTGTGGGGATCTGGAAGTGTTACAGTGACGTCACTTATATCTATAGTAATAATACAGGGACATGACTGGGGAGGTGAGGGGATCTGGGAGCTTCACAGTGACATCACTTATATCTATAGTAATAATACAGGGACATGACTGGGGAGGTGAGGGTATCTGGGAGCTTCACAGTGACATCACTTATATCTATAATAATAATAATACATAGACATGACTAAGGAGGTGAGGGAGTCTGGGAGCGACACAGTGACATCGCTTATATATAGTAATAATACAGGAGCTGGTAGCATCACAGTGACATCACTTATATCTATAGTAATAATACAGGATCATGACTGGGGAGCTGAAGTGATCTGGGAGCATCCCAGTGACATCACATATATCTAAAGTAATAATATAGAGACAGGATTGGGGAGGAGAGGGGATCTGGGAGCGTCACAGTGACGTCACTTTTATCTAAGGTAATAATACATGGACATGACTGGGAAGGTGATCTGGGAGTATTTACAATGATATTGATGTTTCCCTCATTTTGCAGGATTACACAGTAGTGAAGAAGACATCCAGCAGCCGTCCCTGTGTGTCAGGAGAACTGAGCAGGACCCAGAGCCCCATCACGGTGCCTCCACCTCACTCACTAATACATGAGAGACACAATGACCAAAAGATCTTGGAACTCACCAACAAGATCATTCAGCTGCTGACTGGAGAGGTGACTGCTGGGAATGGGGCATTATACAGTAACACCAGGGGAAGTGTCTGGGTGATGACTGGGAATGGGACATTATACAGTAACACCAGGGGACGTGTCCGGGTGATGACTGGAGAGGTGAGGGAATGGGATATTATACAGTAACACCAGGGGATGTGTCCGGGTGGTGACTGGAGAGGTGACTGCCGGGAATGGGACATTATACAGTAACACCAGGGGATGTGTATGGGTGATGACTGGAGAGGTGACTGCTGGGAATGGGACATTATACAGTAACACCAGGGGACGTGTCTGGGTGGTGACTGGAGAGGTGGCTGCCGGGAATGGGACATTATACAGTAACACCAGGGGATGTATCTGGGTGATGACTGTATCACTGTGTGTGTCAGGTTCCTATAAGGTGTCAGGGTGTCACTGTCTATGTCTCCATGCAGGAGGGGGAGTATATAGAGGAACACAGGGGTCTGTACAAGGACGTGATGATGGAGAATCACCGGCCCCTCACATCACTGGGTAAGAGGAGACTGTCATGTACTGTACAAGGGAGTGCAGGTATGGGGGCCCCAATATACACACATCACCTGATAATCACATATATACACTGTACTCAGTCACTGTGTCTCCTACAGATGGGCCCAGTAACAGAGATACCCAAGAGAGATGTTCCCGTCCTCTGTATTCCCAGGACTGTACAGAGGAGAATCACAGGACCCCACAGGAGGATCAGGTAAGTGGGATTTAGGGTCTCCCCAGTATACCAAAGTGACTGTCACTATATGATCTGTAGAGAAGCTGTGTGTCTTATACACTGATATTATAATGTTTCACCTCAGTTTAATGTGACTGTATGCAAATGTCATTATAGTGTTTTTTTTTCTTTTTAGGTAGAACGTCTTTCTGATATTAAAACAGAAGATATAAAGGGAGAGGAAGAGACGTATGTGACTGATATGAAGGCAGAATATATAGAGGGAGAAGAAGAGACGTATGTGACTCATATAAAGGCAGAAGATATAGAGGGAGAGGAAGAGGCGTATGTGACTGATATAAAGGCAGAAGATATAGAGGGAGAGGAAGAGACGTATGTGACTGATATAAAGGCAGAAGATATAGAGGGAGAAGAAGAGACGTATGTGACTGATATGAAGGCAGAAGATATAGAGGGAGAAGAAGAGACGTATGTGACTGATATAAAGGCAGAAGATATAGAGGGAGAAGAAGAGACGTATGTGACTGATATAAAGGCAGAAGATATAGAGGGAGAAGAAGAGACGTATGTGACTGATATAAAGGCAGAAGATATAGTGGGAGAAGAAGAGACG
Organism: Pseudophryne corroboree; assembly: GCF_028390025.1. Lineage (NCBI taxonomy): Eukaryota > Metazoa > Chordata > Amphibia > Anura > Myobatrachidae > Pseudophryne > Pseudophryne corroboree. Next base: position 1,127,576 of record NW_026967515.1, on the reverse strand, counting down.
TATGTGACTGATGTAAAGGCAGAAGATACAGAGGGAGAAGAAGAGACGTATGTGACTGAAATAAAGGCAGAAGATACAGAGGGAGAAGAAGAGACGTATGTGACTGATATAAAGGCAGAAGATACAGAGGGAAAAGAAGAGACGTATGTGACTGATATAAAGGCAGAAGATACAGAGGGAGAAGAAGAGACGTATGTGACTGATATAAAGGCAGAAGATATAGAGGGAGAAGAAGAGACCTATGTGACTGATATAAAGGCAGAAGATATAGAGGGAGAAGAAGAGACGTATGTGACTGAAATAAAGTCAGAAGATACAGAGGGAGAAGAAGAGACGTATGTGACTGAAATAAAGGCAGAAGATATAGAGGGAGAAGAAGAGACGTATGTGACTGATATGAAGGCAGAAGATACAGAGGGAGAAGAAGAGACGTATGTGACTGATATAAAGGCAGAAGATATAGAGGGAGAAGAAGAGACGTATGTGACTGATATGAAGGCAGAAGATACAGAGGGAGAAGAAGAGACGTATGTGACTGATATAAAGGCAGAAGATATAGAGGGAGAAGAAGAGACGTATGTGACTGATATAAAGGCAGAAGACATAGATGGAGAAGAAGAGACGTATGTGACTGATATAAAGGCAGAAGATATAGAGGGAGAAGAAGAGACGTATGTGACTGATATAAAGGCAGAAGATATAGAGGGAGAAGAAGAGACGTATGTGACTGATATAAAGGCAGAAGATATAGAGGGAGAAGAAGAGACATATGTGACTGATATGAAGGCAGAAGATATAGAGGGAGAAGAAGAGACGTATGTGACTGATATGAAGGAAGAAGATATAGATGGAGAAGAAGAGACGTATGTGAGGGGTGATCAGCAGTGTAAGGAGGAGGAGATCCCTACAGATATCAGCACAGGTGAGTAATAAACACTTATTACAGAAGTCACATATTCTCCTTGCTCAGTCACTACAGCAATCTCTTATCTTACACCCTCCTCTGTCAGTACAAACTAATGTGGAATATTTATTTCTGCTGCGGGGTACACTGGGCTCCACGAGGAATGACATTGGCATGTAGAGTAGGCTCTTGATCCGATGCACCAACAGGCTCAAAGCTTTGACCTTCTTCCCAGAATGCATAGCGCCGCCTCCTCTATAACCCCACTTTTGTGCACAGGAGCTCAGTTTTATAGTTGGTGCCATGCAGTAAGCAGGCATACAACAGGGGGGCTGCAGCCCCAGGAAAAAGCTTTTTAAATAAATTCACGCCTCACAAGAAGATGCCGGCTCGCTACCCCCTCGCTGCGGAGCTAAGTAAAAATTGGGAATCACACCCGCCAGTGGATTCGCAGGGTGGCGCAGCTGGTGGTATCCTCAGCTCTGCCCGTAACTATTGTCACATCCCTGAGAGAGCCGACGGATAAGCGTGTGGAGGGTTGTTTAAAGGCAATTTACACTCTAAGTGGTGCTGCACATAGGCCCACCATTGCAGCGACATGGGCTGCAGAAGCTGTGGAAGTGTGGGCTCAGGAGCTGGAGGCGGAGTTGCCGTCCAACGCTTCTGATCATGCTAGACAATGCTTGTCGTATATTGTCACAGCGTGTCATTACATTAAGGAGACGGCTTCGGATACAGGTATTCTGGCGGCCAAGGTTTCTACTACGTCCATACTGGCTCGCCGGATTCTATGGTTGCAGTCCTTGTCTGTGGATCTGTCTTCTAAGAAAACCCTGGAGGTACTCCCGTTTAAGGGAGACATTCTTTTCAGAGAAGACCTCAATAAGATAGTGGCTGACTTGGCTTCTGCTAAAACAACGTTTTACCTAGTACTGCCCCTTCGGTGCCGAAGGCTAAGAGTACTTCTTTGTCCTTCAGGGTAAGCAAAGGGTCAAGCGTACTCGAAACAGGTACGCACTTCCAAACCAAATAAGCCCAAACTGGCCTGGGCTACCCTTCAGCCTGCTTCCAAAACTAAATTGCCTGCCGCATGGGGGATCCCAGGGTGGGGGGGCGACTTCTAGGGTATACCCAGGAATGGTTGAAGACCACTTCCGATGCCTGGGTACGGGAAGTCGTCACTTGAGGTTACACCGTTTCCTTCAAAAATCACCCCTCTCATAGATTTTGCCTGACAGACATCCCTTCGGATCAGGTAAAGGCAAAAACTCTTCATTCGGTGGTACAGTCCCTACTGGACACAGGAGTGGTAGTACAGGTGCCTCTGGCTTTAGAGAGGCAAGGGGTACTATTCACCGCTGTTCCTAGTCCCGAAACCGAATGGGTCATCCCGGCCCATTCTCAACCTCAAGTCCTTGAACAAATTTGTGAAGGTCTCCAAGTTTCGTATGGAAACTCTTCGCTCTATTGTTCTGGCATTGGAACCTGGGGATTATATGGTCTCACTGGACATACAGGATGCTTACCTGCATATTCCCATTGCAATGTCGCATCAGCAATACCTGAGGTTTGCGGTTGGGAACCTCCATTACCAATTTTGGGCGTTACCCTTTGGTTTGACCATGGCTCCGCAAGTCTTCACCAAGGTTATGGTGGTCATGACGGCTGTGCTCCGCCGTCAAGGGGTCAGGATCCTACCATACCTGGACGACTTGTTGATCCTGGCAAATTCCCCAGAAACTCTCCTACGCCATCTGCATATGACTATCCAGTTTCTGCAAGCCCACGGGTGGCTCATCAACTGGAAGAAATCTTCCCTGGCCCCTGCTTGGAGCATGGTGCACCTGTGGGCAGAGGCGGATTGGCCACAGGGCTTGCAGGGAAGATTCCCGGTGGGCCGACGCACCTGTGGGGCCTGTTTTGTTTGAGGACATGTGGTCCTTTTTATAGACATAATGAATAAGATACAAAATAATTTGCATATATGAAAATGACTTTGCCACTTAGCCTGTGATTGCAGATGATCTAGTGTATGCTCTGTCTGCTTGGCTGACATATAAGATTGAGTGAATAGTGATTGGGATACGGTTGGTGTAATAAGCAAGAAAATATATCTACCTAAAGAATGATATAGTTTCCTAAATTCTGTAGGTGTATAATATAATGTGCTCATAATATGTAATTTTATTTATTTTTAACTTCCACCTTGATGCTGGACATGCCCACTATCTGGAAAGTCTTGGGGGGAGGGAGCTGCTGCCATGGCTAGACCTTACACCTCTGGTGCTGCCCATGTGGGGTCACTAGTACATATTTCTCTGACGTCCTAGTGGATGCTGGGAACTCCGTAAGGACCATGGGGAATAGCGGCTCCGCGGGAGACTGGGCACAAATAAGAAAGCTTTAGGACTACCTGGTGTGCACTGGCTCCTCCCCTATGACCCTCCTCCAGACCTCAGTTAGATTTTTGTGCCCGGCCGAGCTGGATGCACACTAGGAGCTCTCCTGAGCTTCTAGAAAGAAAGTATTTGTTAGGTTTTTTATTTTCAGTGAGACCTGCTGGCAACAGGCTCACTGCTACGAGGGACTAAGGGGAGAAGAAGCGAACCTACCTGCTTGCAGCTAGCTTGGGCTTCTTAGGCTACTGGACACCATTAGCTCCAGAGGGATCGAACGCAGGTCCCGTGTTATGCACACCAGTGCCTGCAGGAATGTACTGGTGTCTGAACAGAGAGGGATGCAAAACAAATGAACTAACAGACAGACTGGGAAATATGACATCACGTACACAGAAAGTGATAGGGTAACAAAACCAACACAAAGTGAACAGAGAAGCCCAGAGGCTAAGAAACTGGGTGTCTCCCTAGTATTACAAATGCTCAGATGGAAAAAGCAAGATGTTGTGTTTTAATACGTAGAGAACCCGAAATGCTGTTGCTAAGGGCAACAGCAAAACCCTAAAGGGTTACCAACGGGTGTGGCAGCAAACTCCTTGGTCAGAGATGGAATAGTAGACACAAGGAGAGACTCCACAATCCTAATTCTCACTTGCAGGGCCCAGGTTCAGCTTACTGCCACTAAACTGACACATGGACGCCCTGCACAGTGAGAGAGGATTAAGCATGCAGGTCTGAAAGTACAGCCACAAACCTGCTGGGTTCACAGAATAGCAAAAGAACCTCAGCAGGCTAAACGACTGACTCCAGTCTTACTGCTAGGTCTGGATTGGCAGAGAGTAGTACCAAATCCCCAGGCCTATTTGCAGTAAGCAATAACAAATACAAAGCTACACAGTACTGGCTAATTTTCAGGAACTGACTAACCAACAAAGATTCAGCAGCATCTGCTTAATCTGAGAAGAGGCCTTATAAAGCAGGTGCTGTCCACGCCCCACTCAGACCTCACAGACTGAGCACAAAAACCAGCACCGGATCCCCTGCCTGTAACCACTGCACAGCAAAAGACCCGAACCGGAGTATCAGCTGCGCTCAGGTTACTCCGCTAGCACTTGTCTCCCGGTTGCCATGACGACGTGGCAGCACAGGGCAGGAGACCCTAACAGCCCGACCTCGATGTCCGTTCCCGGAGCCGCGCCGCCGTCCCCCTTACAGAGCCAGAAGCAAGAAGTGGTCCAGAAAATCGGCGGCAGAAGACATCAGTCTTCAACAAGGTAGCGCACAGCACTGCAGCTGTGCGCCATTGCTCCTCATGTACACCTCACACTCCGGTCACTGATGGGTGCAGGGCGCTGGGGGGGGGGGGCGCCCTGAGCAGCAATAAGACACCTTGGCTGGCAAATATACACCATATATAGTCCAAAGGGCTATATAGGTGTAAATTAACCCCTGCCATTTTTCCAGAAAAAGTGGGAAAAAGTCAGCCGAAAAAGGGGCGGAGCTATCTCCCTCAGCACACCAGCGCCATTTTCCCTCACTGCTCCGCTGGAAGGATCGCTCCCTGGCTCTCCCCTGCAGTCCTGCACTACAGAAAGGGTAAAAAAGAGGGGGGGGGGGGGCACTCAATTTAGGCGCAGTGTATGATACAAAAGCAGCTATAAGGGAAAACACTCTGTATAGTGATATCCCAGTATATATAGCACTCTGGTGTGTGCTGGCATACTCTCCCTTTGTCTCTCCAAAGGGCTTTGTGGGGTCCTGTCCCCTATCAGAGCATTCCCTATGTGTGTGCTGTGTGTCGGTACGGCTGTGTCGACATGTATCATGAGGAAAATTATGTGGAGGCAGAGCAAATGCCTGTAAATGTGATGTCACCCCCTGCGGGGTCGACACCTGAGTGGATGGACTTATGGAAGGAATTACGTGAAAGTGTCAACTCCTTACACAAAAGGTTTGACGACATGGGACAGCCGGCTACTCAGCTTGTGCCTGTCCAGGCGTCTCAAAGGCCATCAGGGGCTCTAAAACGCCCGCTACCTCAGATGGCAGATACAGACGTCGACACATACCGACTCCAGTGTCGACGACGAGGAGACTAATGTAACTTCCAATAGGGCCACCCGTTACATGATTGAGGCAATGAAAAATGTTTTACACATTACTGACATTACCCCAGGTACCACTAAAAAGGGTATTATGTTTGGTGAGAAAAAACTACCCGTAGTTTTTCCTGCATCTGAGGAATTAAATGACGTATGTGAATAAGCGTGGGCTTCCCCAGATAAGAAATTGGTAATTTCTAAACGGTTATTGTTAGCGTACCCTTTTCCGCCAGAGGATAGGGCACGTTGGGAAACACCTCCTAGGGTGGATAAAGCGCTCACACGTTTGTCAAAGAAGGTGGCACTACCGTCTCCGAATACGGCCGCCCTAAAGGAACCTGCTGATAGAAAGCAGGAGGCTATCCTAAAGTGTATATACACACATACAGGTGTTATACTGCGACCAGCTATTGCCTCAGCATGGATGTGCAGTGCTGCTGCTGCGTGGTCAGATTCCCTGTTGGATAATATTGATACCCTGGATAGGGACAATATATTACTGACTCTAGAGCATATAAAAGATGCGCTCTTATACATGCGTGATGCACAGAGGGATATTTGCCGGCTGGCATCAAGAGTAAGTGCAATGTTCATTTCCGCCAGGCGAGGGTTATGGACTCGGCAGTGGTCAGGTGATGCCGACTCGTAAAGGCACATGGAAGTTTTGCCTTATAAAGGGGAGGAGTTATTTAGGGAAGGTCTGTCGGACCTCGTTTCCACAGCGACAGCTGCCCCCCAACAAAAGAAAGCACCGTACTATCAAGCACAGTCCTTTCGGCCCCATAAGGGCAAGCGAGCGAGAGGCGCGTTCTTTCTGCCAAAAGGCAGAGGTAAAGGAAAAAAGCTGCAGCAGACAGCCAGCTCCCAGGAGCAGAAGTCCTCCCCCATTTCCGCCAAATCCACAGCATGACGCTGGGGCTTCGCAGGCGGACCCAGGTACGGTGGGGGCCCGTCTCAAGAATTTCAGCACACAGTGGGCTCGCTCACAAGTGGATCCCTGGATCTTTCAGGTAGTATCTCAGGGGTACAGACTGGAATTCGAGACGCCTCCCCCCCGCCGTTTCCTAAAATCTGCCTTACCGACAACTCCCTCCGACAGGGAGGCAGTGTTAGAGGCTATACACAAACTATATTCACAAAAGGTGATAATCAAGGTGCCCCTCCTTCAACAAGGAAGGGGTTACTATTCCACAAAGTTTGTGGTCCTGAAACCGGACGGTTCGGTAAGACCCATTTTAAATTTGAAATCCTTGAACACATATATAAAGAGGTTTAAGATGGAATCGCTCAGGGCGGTTATCTCAAGCCTGGAGGAAGGGGATTACATGGTATCACTGGACATCAAGGATGCTTACCTGCATGTCCCCATTTACCCTCCTCACCAGGAGTACCTCAGGTTTGTGGTACAGGACTGTCACTACCAGTTCCAGACGCTGCCGTTTGGGTTATCCATAGCACCGAGGGTCTTTACCAAGGTAATGGCCGAAATGATGATACTCCTTCGAAAGAAGGGAGTTTTAATTATCCCGTACTTGGACGATCTCCTGATAAAAGCGAGGTCCAAGGAACAGTTGTTGGTGGGGGTAGCACTTTCTCAGGAAGTGCTGCAACAGCATGGTTGGATTTTCAATATCCCAAAGTCACAGCTGGTTCCTACGACACGCCTTCTGTTCCTGGGGATGATTCTGGATACAGACCAGAAAAGAGTGTTTCTTCCGGAGGAGAAAGCAAAAGAGTTGTCGTCTCTAGTAAGAAGCCTCCTAAAACCAGGACAGGTGTCAGTGCATCAATGCACGAGAGTCCTGGGAAAGATGGTAGCCTCATACGAGGCAATTCCATTGGGCAGATTCCACGCAAGAACCTTCCAGTGGGACCTGTTGGACAAGTGGTCCGGATCGCATCTTCAGATGCATCAGAGGATAACCCTGTCGCCAAGGACCAGGGTGTCGCTACTGTGGTGGCTGCAGAGTGCTCATCTCCTAGAGGGCCGCAGATTCGGGATACAGGACTGGGTCCTTGTAACCACGGATGCCAGCCTTCGAGGCTGGGGCGCAGTCACACAGGGAAGAAATTTCCAGGGACTGTGGTCAAATCAGGAGATTTCTCTTCACATAAATATTCTGGAATTAAGGGCCATCTACAATGCCCTAATCCAGGCAAGACCTCTGCTTCAAAACCAGCCGGTACTGATACAATCAGACAACATCACGGCGGTCGCCCATGTAAACAGACAGGGCGGCACAAGAAGCAGGGGGGCAATGGCAAAAGCCACAAGGATTCTCCGATGGGCAGAGAATCACGTGTTAGCACTGACAGCAGTGTTCATCCCGGGAGTAGACAACTGGGAAGCAGACTTCCTCAGCAGGCACGACCTCCACCCGGGGGAATGGGGACTTCATCCAGAAGTCTTCCAAATGATTGTAAACCGTTGGGAACGGCCAAAGGTGAACATGATGGCGTCCCGCTTCAACAATAAAACAAAAAAGATATTGCGCCAGGTCAAGGGACCCTCAGGCGATAGCAGTGGACGCTCTAGTGACACCGTGGGTGTACCAGTCGGTTTATGTGTTCCCTCCTCTGCCTCTAATTCCCAAGGTGCTGAGAATTATAAGAAGGAGAGGAGTAAGAACGATACTCGTGGTCCCGGATTGGCCAAGAAGAGCTTGGTACCCAGAACTTCAAGAGATGCTCACAGAGGACCCATGGCCTCTACCGCTAAGGCGGGACCTGCTCCAGCAGGGACCCTGCCTGTTCCAAGACTTACCGCGGCTGCGTTTGATGGCATGGCGGTTGAACACCGGATCCTGAAGGAAAAAGGTATTCCGAAGGAAGTCATCCCTACCCTGATCAAGGCCAGGAAGGATGTAACCGCACAACATTATCACCGCATTTTGCGGAAATATGTTGCGTGGTGTGAGGCCAGGAAGGCCCCAACGGAGGAATTTCAACTGGGTCGATTTCTGCATTTCCTGCAAGCAGGAGTGACTATGGGCCTCAAATTGGGGTCCATTAAGGTCCAGATTTCGGCTCTGTCAATTTTCTTCCAGAAAGAACTGGCTTCACTGCCTGAAGTTCAGACTTTTGTCAAGGGAGTGCTGCATATTCAGCCCCCTTTTGTGCCCCCAGTGGCACCATGGGATCTCAATGTGGTCTTGGGGTTCCTGAAATCACATTGGTTTGAGCCACTTAAAACCGTGGATCTGAAATATCTCACGTGGAAAGTGGTCATGTTGTTGGCACTGGCTTCGGCCAGGCGTGTGTCAGAATTGGCGGCTTTGTCTTGTAAAAGCCCTTATTTGATCTTCCATATGGATAGGGCAGAATTGAGGACTCGTCCCCAGTTTCTCCCGAAGGTGGTATCAGCTTTTCACTTGAACCAACCTATTGTGGTGCCTGCGGCTACTAGGGACTTGGAGGATTCCAAGTTACTGGACGTTGTCAGGGCCCTGAAAATGTATGTTTCCAGGACGGCTGGGTGCTCCTGCTTCTAAGCAGACAATTGCTCGCTGGATTTGTAGCACAATTCAGTTTGCACATTCTGCGGCGGGACTGCCGCATCCTAAATCAGTGAAAGCCCATTCCACAAGGAAGGTGGGCTCATCTTGGGCGGCTGCCCGAGGGGTCTCGGCTTTACAACTTTGCCGAGCGGCTACTTGGTCAGGGTCTAATACTTTTGCAATACCCTGGCTGAGGAGGACCTTGAGTTTGCTCATTCGGTGCTGCAGAGTCATCCGCACTCTACCGCCCGTTTGGGAGCTTTGGTATAATCCCCATGGTCCTTACGGAGTTCCCAGTATCCACTAGGACGTCAGAGAAAATAAGAATTTACTCACCGGTAATTCTATTTCTCGTAGTCCGTAGTGGATGCTGGGCGCCCATCCCAAGTGCGGATTGCTGCAATACTTGTACATAGTTATTGTTAACTAATCGGGTTATTGTTGAGAGCCATCTGTTCAGAGGCTCCACTTGTTATCATACGGTTAACTGGGTTTAATATCACAAGTTGTACGGTGTGATTGGTGTGGCTGGTATGAGTCTTACCCGGGATTCAAAATCCTTCCTTAATCGTGTCAGCTCTTCCGGGCACAGTATCCTAACTGAGGTCTGGAGGAGGGTCATAGGGGGAGGAGCCAGTGCACACCAGGTAGTCCTAAAGCTTTCTTATCTGTGCCCAGTCTCCTGCGGAGCCGCTATTCCCCATGGTCCTTACGGAGTTCCCAGCATCCACTACGGACTACGAGAAATAGAATTACTGGTGAGTAAATTCTTATTTTTTCCAGGGATGCTTTTTGTTCCCAATCTGCTCCTGCCTGTGGGCGTTGTTGGGCACTCACAACCAGCAGTTGTTTTTGTCTCAGAAGAAAGTCCTGAAGCTTCAGGATAGGATTCGATGCTTCCTATCTTGTCCGCAAGTGTCGATACATTCGGCAATGCAAGTGCTAGGTCTCATGGTGTCTGCTTTCAACATGGTGGAGTATGCTCAATTCCATTCCTGCCCTCTGCAGAAGCTAATTCTTACCAAGTGGGACGGCTTGCCTCACCGGATCAGGTCTCAAATGATCTCCTTGTCTCCGGAGGTCCATCTGTCACTGAGCTGGTTGCTTCAGGACCAACGATTTAGCAGGGTTCGTCCCTTCTGGATCTTCAGCTGGGTCCTTCTGACGACGGATGCCAGTCTGAGAGGTTGGGGTGCTGTGTTGGAACAACACTCCCTTCAGGGTTGGTGGATCAAGGAGTCGTCTCTCCTCCTGATAAACATTCTGGAATTGCGGGCGGTGTTCAACTCATTTAACTTGGCCCTCATTTAATACAGAACAGACCTGTTCAAGTACAGTTGGACAACGCCACCACGGTGGCGTACATCAATCATCAAGGCGGCACTCAAAGCCACATGGCATTGAGGGAAGTATCACGGATTGTTCAGTGGGTGGAACGTCATCTGTCAGCCATATCGGCAGTGTTCATTCCGGGGGTCCTAAACTGGGAAGCAGACTTTCTCATTCGTCAGGACTTACATGCCAGAGAGTGGAGCCTCCATCCAGAAGTGTTTCAACTCCTTGTGGACAAGTGGGGACTTCCAGATGTGGAGCTGATGGCATCTGGACACAATCACAAGGTTCTGGTCTTCAGAGCAAGGACAAGGGATCCTCAAGCAGCGTTCGTGGACGCACTGGCAATTCCATGGAACTTTCGGCTGCCATACATGTTCCCTCCGGTGTCACTCCTGCCCAGAGTAATAAGGAAGTTCAAGAAAGGAGGAGGAATCCTGCTTCTGATCGCTCCAGCGTGGCCCAGATGGCATTGGTTCTCAGACCTTCAGGGTCTCTCGATAGAGAATCCCCTTCTACTTCCGCAGTGTCCAGATTTCCTCGTTCAGGGCCCCTGTTTATATTAGGATTTAGCCTGATTGGCTTGACGGCGTGGCTCTTGAAGCTTCCGTCTTGAAGGCCAAAGGATTTTCTGAGGCGGTCATTCAAACCATGTTGAAGGCCCAGAAACCGACCACTGCTCGGATTTACCATAGGGTCTGGAATTTTTACTTTGCTAGGTGTGCATCTAACAATTATGACGCTTACAAGTTTAGTACGGCCAAACTTTTGGCCCCTCTACAACAGGACCTGGACTTGGGCCTTCATCTGGCCTCCATCAATGTTCATATTTCTGCCTTGTCGGTTTGGTTCCAGAGAAAAATTGCGACCTTACCTGATGTGCATGCGTTCACTCAGGGTGTGTTGCGGATTCAACCTCCTTATGTCCCGCCTGTGGCTCTTTGGGACCTGTCGGTGGCTCTGGAGGCGTTGCAAGGGTCTCTGTTTGAGCCTCTTGAATCTGCAGACCTTAAGTGGCTTTCCCTTAAGGTATTGTTTCTGCTGGCTATTGTCTCTGCTAGACAGGTGTCGGATTTGGGTGCCTTATCTTGTAGGTTACCTTATCTGATTTTTCACCGTGATCGGGCGGTTCTTAGAACACGTCCCGGGTATTTACTGAAGGTGGTGTCCACTTTCCACCTTAATCAGGAAATCATGGTTCCGGCCTTTGCCTCTCCTGACTTGTCTTCCAAAGAGAGGTATTTGGATGTGGTATGGGCTCTCTGTATCTATGTGAAGAGGACAGCTCCCATCAGGAAGTCGGATTCTCTCTTTGTTCTGTTTGTTTTTCACAAACGTGGCTGGCCAGCTCACAAGCAGACCGTGGCCAGATGGATTAGAATGGTGATTGCACATGCTTATGTACAGGCTGGCCTTCCAGCTCTTGCTACCATAAAGGACCTTTCTACTCGGTCGGTTGGACCTTCTTGGGTGGCCCGCCGTGGTGCGACCCTTGAACAATTGTGCAAGGCGGCTACATGGTCCTCAGTGAACACGTTCATAAGGTTCTATGCCTTTGATACTTCCGCCTCCGAGGCCAGGATGCTTCCTTTGGACGCCGGGTTCTTGTGCCCGCTACAGTGCGTCCCCTCCCATAAGGAACTGCTTTAGGACATCCCCAATGTCATTCCCTGTGTACCCCGCAGCAGAAAACGAGATTTATGGTAAGAACTTGTTGTTAAATCTCTTTCTGCGAGGTACACTGGGCTCCACAAGGCACCCACCCTGATGCACTTAGCTTTTTTGGGTTGGTATGGCATTAGCCGCTGACACTTTCTCCTGTCATGAGAATGTGTTGTGTGTGTGTGTGTGTGTGTGTGTGTGTGTGTGTGTGTGTGTGTGTGTGTGGGGCTACTAACAGTTGTCTCTTTTCCTTGCTACTGCATTGGACTGGTTAACAAAAACTGAGCTCCTGTGCACGGAGGCGGGGTTATAGAGCAGGCGGCGCTATGCTTTCTGGGAAGAAGGTCAAAGATTTGAGCCTGTTGGTGCCTCGGATCAAGATCCTATTCTACACCCCAATGTAATTCCCTGTTGAGCCCAGTGTACCTCGCAGAAAGAGCTTTAACAACGGTAAGTTCTTACCATAAATCTCATTTGGAGTCGGGAGCCATCAGCCTCTATTATACTCCTGCTCTCCTCCTCATATCATGTCACTGTGTGTTACCAGCCTAGAGATCTGACCAGTCTCCTCCCCACACTCTGTTGTATCTCATACATCAGGAGCCATCAGCCCCTATTATACTCCTGCTCTCCCCCTCACATCATGTCACTGTGTGTTACCAGCCCAGAGATCTGACCAGTCTCCTCCCCACACTCTCTGGTGTATCTCATACATCAGGAGCCATCAGCCCCTATTATACTCCTGCTCTCCCCTCACATCATGTCACTGTGTGTTACCAGCCCAGAGATCTGACCAGTCTCCTCCCCACACTCTCTGGTGTATCTCATACATCAGGAGACATCAGCCACCTATTATACTCCTGCTCTCCCCCTCACATCATGTCACTGTGTGTTTCCAGCCCAGAGATCTGACCAGTCTCCTCCCCACACTCTCTGGTGTATCTCATACATCAGGAGACATCAGCCCCTATTATACTCCTGCTCTCCCCCTCACATCATGTCACTGTGTGTCACCAGCCCAGAGATCTGACCAGTCTCCTCCCCACACTCTCTGGTGTATCTCATACATCAGAAGACATCAGCCCCTATTATACTCCTGCTCTCCCCCTCACATCATGTCACTGTGTGTTACCAGCCCAGAGATCTGACCAGTCTCCTCCCCACACTCTCTGGTGTGTCTCATACATCAGGACCCATCAGCCCCTATTATACTCCTGCTCTCCCCCTCGCATCCTGTCACTGTGTGTTACCAGCCCAGAGATCTGACCAGTCTCCTCCCCACACTCTCTGGTGTATCTCATATATCAGGAGACATCAGCCCCTATTATACTCCTACTCTCCCCCTCACATCATGTCACTGTGTGTCACCAGCAGCCATACTGTGTGCTAGCAGTACCTCTGCCTATCGTATTACATGCCAGGTATTCAATGAGAGTGTCTCTATTAGCACATGCCAGTCTATATATAAACCACTCTCATACGTCCTAGAGGATGCTGGGGGGGTCATCATAAAACCATGGGGTATAGACGGGATCCGCAGGAGACATGGGCACTTTAAGACTTTGAAAGGGTGTGAACTGGCTCCTCCCTCTATGCCCCTCCTCCAGACCCCAGTTTTAGAATTGTGCCCAGTGAGACTGGACGCACTACAGGGAGCTCTACTGAGTTTCTCTGAAAAGACTTTGTGTTAGGTTTTTTATGTTCAGGGAGGCTGCTGGCAACATTCTCCCTGCTTCGTGGGACTTGGGGGAGAGACGTATGACCCACTTCCAGTGAGTTCAATGGCTCTGCTTCTGGCTACAGGACACCATTAGCTCCTGAGGGTCTGATCGCTGGGTACGCCTAGATCCTCACTCCCGCAGCTTGCCGTCACCCCCTTTCAGAGCCAGAAGACAGGTGAGTAGCAGAAGAAAAGAAGACTTCATCTTCACTGACGGCATTTTCTGAGGTACTGCGCAGCGGGCAGACGCTGCGTGCTGAGCTCCCACACACAGCACTACAGGGTGCAGGGCGCGGGGGGGGGGGCACCCTGGGCAGCTAAAATCATCCTCATTATTCCACTGGCAAGAGGGGACATTAGTGCCACGGCACTGTCCTAACCCCCGCCAGTATAAATATCAGAAAATGCGAGACAGAAGCACGCCATAAAGGGGGCGGAGCTTCTTCCTCACAGCGCCATTTCTTCTCCGCAGGCTGCAGAGACGCTGGTCCTCCTCACACTGACAAGTACCAGGGGTACACAACGGAGGGGAGGCAGGTCAATTGGTGCAATATATATGTGACTGTAAAAGCGCTTTAGGTCTGAGGCAATTTCTTGGTGTTTTCAGACCCGTTGATTTAGCGCTGGGTTGTGAGCCCTCTGTGTCTCTCTGACAGACTTTACTGTGGGTCTGTCCCCTATATGCCCGGTGTGTCTGTGGGTGTTTGGTGCACGTGTGTCGACATGTCTGAGGCTGAAGGCTCTTCCCAGGAGGAGGCTGTATTGGGGACACAGACTACTGCGGGGGTGACCCAGTCTGCACCGCCGACGCCGGATTGGGTAAATGTGTTGAACGCCTTGAATGCTAATGTGGCTCTTATTAGTAAGAGGCTGGATAAGTCTGAGTCTCAGACCCAGGCATGGAAGAAATCTGTAGAAGATATGTTATTGCAAAGTCGGGTCCCCTCAGGGTCACAAAAACGTACGTTGGCCCAGTTGGCAGACACTGATACCGACACACTCTGATTCCTGTGTCGACTATAGCGATTCCAGATTAGATCCAAAATTGGCAACTAGCATTCAATACATGATTGTGGCAGTTAAAGATGTATTACATATCACTGAGGACCCGGCTGTCTCTGATAAAAGCGCCTGTATGTATAAGGAAAGGAAACCTGAAGTGACGTTTCCTCCCTCTCATGAACTGAACACTCCATTTGAAAAGTCTGGGAAGGTCCTGACAAAAAGTTTCAGATTCCCAAAAGAATTACGGTAGCTTATCCGTTTCCCTCGGCGGATAGGGAAAAGTGGGAGTCACCCCCCCACTGTGGACAAGGCCTTGTCTAGGTTGACTAAAAAGGTGGCTCTTCCGTCACCTGACACTGCTTCCCTTAAGGATCCTGCAGATCGTAAACAAGAAACTACGTTAAAGTCCATTTATGCGACCACAGGTACGCTACTCAGACCTGTCATTGCATCTGTGTGGGTAAGTAGTGCTATCGAAAAGTGGGCAGACAACTTGTCTTCTGAAATAGATACCCTAGATAGGGATAGCATCCTCTTAACGCTGGGTTATATCAAGGACGCTGCAGCATACCTTAAGGAAGCTGCGAGAGATGTTGGTCTATTGGGATCAAAGGCCAATGCCATGGCAGTCTCAGCTAGACGAGCGTTGTGGTTTCACCAATGGAATGCTGATGCTGATTCCAAGAAAAGTATGTAGTCTCTACCATATAAAGGTAAGGCCTTATTTGGTGACAGCCTTGATGATTTGGTATCTACAGCTACCGCAGGTAAGTCATCCTTTTTGCCTTATGTTCCTCCACAACAAAAGAAAACGCATCACTATCAGATGCAGTCCTTTCGGCCCAATAAATACAGAAAGGGCCGAGGTTCTTCCTTCCTTGCTGCTAGAGGAAGGGGAAGAGGTAAACGATCACCAGCCTTGTTAGGCTCCCAGGAGCAGAAGTCCTCCCAGGCATCTGCCAATTCCACCGCATGACGTTGGGGCTCCTATGCGGGAGTCCGCACCGGTGGGGGCACGTCTCGAACTCTTCAGTCAGTTTTGGGTTCGCTCAGACCTAGACCCATGGGTTTTACAAATGGTATCCCAAGGGTACAAGCTGGAGTTTTAAGACGTTTCCCTTCGCCGTTTTTTCAAATCTGCCTTACCAGCTTCTCTTCCGGACAGGGTGGTAGTTTGCGACACAATACAAAAGTTGTGTCAAAATCAAGTTATCGTCAGGGTTCCCCAGTCACAACAGGGAGAAGGTGTTTATTCGAGCCTGTTTGTGGTCCCGAAGCCGGACGGCTCGGTCAGACCAATCCTAAACCTGAAATCCCTAAATTTCTACCTAAAGAAATTCGAATTCAAGATGGAGTCTCTCGGAGCAGTGATCTCCAGTCTGGATGAAGGGGATTTTATGATGTCGGTGGACATAAAGGATGCCTACTTACATGTTCCCATTTATCCTCCGCATCAGGTTTACCTGAGGTTTGCAATTCAGGATTGTCATTACCAATTTCAAACGTTGCCGTTTGGTCTGTCCACGGCTCCAAGGATTTTCACCAAAGTGATGGCGGAGATGATGGTTCTCCTTCGCAAGCAAGGACCCATACTTGGACGATCTCCTGATAAAGGCGAGATCCAGGAACCAGTTGGTGCAAAACGTTGCACTCTCCGTGACGGTTCTTCAGCAACATGGTTGGCCCCTAAACTTGCCAAAATCGCAGTTGATTCAGACGATGCGGTTGTCGTTTTTGGGAATGATATTGGACACAGAACTACAGAGAGTCTTTCTTCAGTGGACAAGGCAAACAAATTCTGAAACCAGCAAGAGTGTCAATCCATCAATGCATTTGGTTGCTGGGGAAGATGGTTGTGGCCTACGAGGCCATTCAGTTTGGCAGGTTCCATGCCAGAGTGTTCCAGTGGGACCTGTTGGACAAGTGTTCCGGGTCCCACCTACACATACACCGGAGAATAATCCTGTCTTCCAAGACCAGGGTATAAATCCTGTGATGGCTGCACAGCTCTCACCTCATAGAGGGGCGCAGGTTCGGGATACAGGACTGGATCCTGCTGACCACGGATGCAAGCCTCCGAGGCTGGGGGGGGGTCAGTCACAATGGGAGAAAACTTCCATGGAAGATGGTCAAGTCAGGAAACTTGTCTCCACATAAATGTTCTGGAGTTGAGGTTCATTTACAACGGCCTTCTGCAAGCGGAACATCTTCGAGATCTGCCTGTACTGATCCAGTCGGACAATGTAACAGCAGTAGCGTACATAAACCGTCAGGGCGGAACGAAAATCAGAGCGGCAATGGCAGAAGCCACAAGGATTTTCCGCTGGGCGGAAAAGCATACAAGCGCTCTGTCAGCGATCTTCATTCCAGCAGTGGACAACTGGGAAGCAGACTTCCTCAGCAGACACGGTCTCCATCAAGGAGAGTGGGGCCTCCACCAAGAAGTCTTCACAGAGGTGACAAGTCGTTGGGGAGTTCCTCAAGTAGACATGAGGGCATCTTGTCTCAACAAGAAGCTTCAGAGATATTGTTCCAGGTCAAGGGACCCTCAAGCAATTGCAGTGGATGCACTGGTGACACCGTGGGTGTTTCAATCGGTGTATGTATTCCCTCCACTTCCTCTCATTCCAGAGGTTCTAAAGACCATAAGAAGAACAAAGATCCGGCCGATCCTCATTGTCCCAGATTGGCCAAGGAGGGCTTGATATCCAGATCTTCAGGAATTACTCATAGGAGATCCCTGGCCTCTTCCTCTGCGCGAGGACCTGTTACAACAGGGGCAGTGCGTGTATCAGGACTTACCACAGCTACGTTCGACGGCATGGCGGTTGAGCGCAAAATCCTAGACCGTAAGTGTATTCCCAGTGAAGTCATTCCCACAATTATTCAGGCCAGAAAAGGGGTAACGTCTAAACATTACCACCGTATTTGGAGAAAATATGTTTCTTGGTGTGAATCCAAGGGGGCTCCTACGGAAGAGTTTCGGCTAGGATGTTTTCTCCATTTTCTACAAGCAGGTGTGGATGCGGGCCTAAAATTGGGCTCAATTAAGGTACAGATTTCAACCTTATCGGTTTTCTTTCAGAAACAATTGGCCTCCCTTCCAGAAGTTCAGACTTTCGGGAAAGGCGTGTTGCACATCCAACCTCCATTTGTGCCTCCAGTTGCACCATGGGATCTTAATGTGGTGTTGCAGTTCCTTCAATCACATTGGTTTGAACCTTTACGGACGATGGAGTTGAAATTCATCACCTGGAAAGTGGTCATCCTGTTGGCCTTGGCATCTGCAAGGCGGGTGTCTGAGTTAGCGGCCTTGTCTCACAAGAGCCCTTATTTGATCTTCCATGAAGATAGAGCTGAATTGAGGACACCTCAACAATTTCTACCGAAGGTGGTTTCTTCTTTCCACATGAAACAACCTATTGTGGTGCATGTGGCTACTGACGCCTTCGTTGAGTCAAAATCTCTGGATGTGGTTAGAGGTTTGAAGATTTATGTCTCCAGAACGGCTCAGATTAGGAAAACAGAGGCTCTGTTTGTCGTGTATGCTCCCAACAAGGTTGGGTGTCCTGCTTCCAAGCAGATCATTGCACGCTGGATCTGTAACACGATTCAGCATGCTCAGTCCACGGCTGGATTGCCGTTACCGGAATCGGTGAAGGCCCATTCTACTAGAAAGGTGGGCTCATCCTGGGCGGCCTCGGCATTGCAACTTTGCCGAGCAGCTACTTGGTTGGGGTCAAACACATTAGCAAAGTTCTACAGTTTGACACCTTAGCCAATGAAGACCTTAAGTTTGGTCAGTCGGTGCTGCAGAGTCATCCGCACTCTCCCGCCCGTTCTAGAGCTTTGGTATAACCCCGTGGTTCTATGATGACCCCAGCATCCTCTAGGACATATGAGAAAATAGGATTTTAATACCTACCGGTAAATCCTTTTCTCTTAGTCCGTAGAGGATGCTGGGCGCCCGTCCCAGTGTGTACTGTATCTGCAGTTATTAGTTGTGGTTACACACACGTTGTGTTATGTTTATTGTCAGCATGTTGCTGCAATTGTTCATGCCGTAGGCTTGTGTTCTGTTGAATGCCATGTTCTGCGGCATTCTTGAGGTGTTAGCTGGTAAGAATCTCGCCTTAGTTTAACAATAATTCCTTTCCTCGAAATGTCCGTCTTCCTGGGCACAGTTCCTATAACTGGAGTCTGGAGGAGCGGCATAGAGGGAGGAGCCAGTTAACACCCTTTCAAAGTCTTGAAGTGCCCATGTCTCCTGCGGATCCCGTCTATACCCCATGGTTCTATGATGACCCCAGCATCCTCTACGGACTAAGAGAAAAGGATTTACCGGTAGGTATTAAAATCCTATTTTCTCTAACATCCACAAGGGATACTGGGGACTTTGTAAGATGGGGTATAGAGGGGGTCCAAAGGAGCCGGTGTACTTTAGATTTCTTCCACTGGGTTTGCTTTCTTCCTCCCCTCTATGCCCCCTCCTGCAGCCAGTTTAGAACAGTGTGCCCTCAGGAGAGGATGCCACTCTGGAGCTCCAGAGAATTTTCCTCCGTTTATTTTAAACGTTGTTATTGTCGGTATGTTTGGGCAACAGTATAACAGTATGCCTGCACTGAGGGAGTTGGGGGAGTGGGGGCAGTTACCGGTCTCTTCAGGCGTCAGAGCCGCTTCCCCGCTGCAGGACCACCGTACTGAGAGGTTGTTGGTACCGCAGGGCATTGTGCATTAGCAAATGCAATCGCAGCACGTCGCACACCCCCTAACAATGCCGGGAGGTGAGAAGAGTGGTGAGTACAAACCGGGGGCCCCGCTAGGGGGGTCCCCCGGCTCTTGCTGCAGCGCGATCACAGGAGCGGCATACGGACGCTCTACGGAGGGATCCGCTATAGCCCCCCTGTGTACACTGGCAGCGGTGGTGGAAACAGGGATTCATGTTACGTTTTACACCTGTTAGGAGACATTTGCCAGTATAAATAAATGTATAGCTCCGGAGCCATTACAGGGGGCGGAGCTTCCTTAGAGCGGGAGCAGTGGCGTTTTGGCACCTTCCTCTGCTTACAGCTACAGCAGGAAGGACACACAGCCCCTCCAGACACTCAGGATACACAGGAAACTGGTACAAGGGTGTAAATAAGGGGGAGAGACGCTATTATACACACTATAGTGTCCTGAAAAGGCTGTGGGTAAGGGTGGTTATGGTTAGGCTGTGGGTAAGGGTGGTTAGGGTTAGGCTGTGGGTAAGGGTGGTTAGGGTTAGGCTGTGGGTAAGGGGGGATAGGGTTAGGCTGTGGGTAAGGGGGGTTAGGTTTAGGCACTGCTGGGGGGAGGTTAGGGTTAGGCTGTGGGTAAGGGGGGTTAGGTTTAGGCACTGCTGGGGAGAGGTTAGGGTTAGGCTGTGGGTAAGGGGCGTTAGGTTTAGGCACTGCTGGGGGGAGGTTAGGGTTAGGCTGTGGGTAAGGGAGATTAGGTTTAGGCACTGCTGGGGGAGGTTAGGGTTAGGCTGTGGATAAGGGGGGGTAGGTTTAGGCACTGCTGGAGGGAGGTTAGGGTTAGGCTGTGGGTAAGGGGGATTAGGTTTAGGCACTGCTGGGGGGAGGTTAGGGTTAGGCTGTGGGTAAGGGGGGTTAGGTTTAGGCACTGCTGGGGGGAGGTTAGGGTTAGGCTGTGGGTAAGGGGGGTTAGGGTTAGGCACTGCTGGGGGGAGGTTAGGGTTAGGCTGTGGGTAAGGGGGGTTAGGGTTAGGCACTGCTGGGGGGAGGTTAGGGTTAGGCTGTGGGTAAGGGGGGTTAGGGTTAGGCACTGCTGGGGGGAGGTTAGGGTTAGGCTGTGGGTAAGGGGGGTTTGGTTTTGGCACTGCTGGGGGGAGGTTAGGTTTAGGCTGTGGGTAAGGGGGGTTAGGTTTAGGCTGTGGGTAAGGGAGGTTAGGGTTAGGCTGTGAGTGGGAGGGTTAGGTGTCGGCAGTGCTGGGGGGAGATTAGGGTTAGGCTGTGGGTAAGGGGGGTTAGGTTTAGGCACTACTGGGGGGAGGTTAGGCTGTGGGTAAGGGAGGTTAGGTTTAGGCACTGCTGGGGGGAGGTTAGGGTTAGGCTGTGGGTAAGGGGGGTTAGGTTTATGCACTGCTGGGGGGAGGTTAGGCTGTGGGTAAGGGGGGTTAGGTTTAGGCACTGCTGGGGGGAGGTTAGGGTTAGGCTGTGGGTAAGGGGGGTTAGGGTTAGGCACTGCTGGGGGAGGTTAGGGTTAGGCTTGGGGTTAAGGGGGGTTAGGTTTAGGCTGTGGGTAAGGGGGGGGGTTAGGCACTGCTGGGGGGAGGCCACCACCCAAGTTCAGCCACCCGCTCTTAGGCTACTTACCCTACCCCACACCACTTGCGCTGTCACCGGCGCTCACCTCCCGCCCGCAGCACAGCGCAGAGCATCCGTAGAGCCGTCTTCATTCTCTGCCCGGCCCCTGTGTGAATCCACGACTGCATGTGACCAGGAGGGGGAGGCACCGCCAGAGGACTGGTAGTGGTAATGCTCCACCTCCTCTTTACAGGCAGGAAGAGCAGTCATTTGAGAGCCAGGAATTGGCTGCAGCGGAGCGCGTCCTCAGGGACCCACACGTTTTTGAAAAGAGGCTGTGATCCACAGGTGGAACGCACGCTGCTGTAGCTGGAACGCACCCACTTCCGCCAATGCGTGTCATTTCCTGTCAGCTGGTCCCGCTGTGGAAAGCACAAGGCGGAAGTGGTGTAGACGTGACCCCCACAATGCAGACATGATAATCATGCAGGTTGGGGCATATATACCCACACAGCGATATTTACATTTTACACCCACACTGGGAGCCATATTTAGATATTTTACTTTAAGACCATATAATATACTAATTTAATCAGAAACCGCTTTAGGGTGGTCATTCCGAGTTTTTTGCTCGCTAGCAGTTCTTAGCAGCCGTGCAACGCTATGCCGCCTCCCACTGGGAGTGTATTTTATCTTTGCAGAAGTGCGAACGAAGGGATCGCAGAGCGGCTACACAGTTGTTTTTTTTGTGCAGTTTTAGAGTAGCTCAAAACCTACTCAGCGCTTGCGATCACTTCAGACTGTTCAGTTCCAATTTTGACGTCACAAACACTCCCTGCGTTTGCCTAGCCACGCCTGCTTTTTTCCTGGCACGCCTGCGTTTTTTCAAACACTCCCTGAATACGGTCAGTTGACACCCAAAAACGCCCTCTTCCTGTCTATCACTCTGCGGCCAGCAGTGCGACTTAAAAGCTTCGCTAGACCCTATTTGAAACGACATAGTTTGTTGTAATAGTACGTCACGCGTTCGCATTGCGCCGCATACGTATGCGCACAACTGCCTTTTTTTCCTCCTCATTGCTGCACAGTGGACGAATGCAGCTAGCGAACAACTCGGAATGACCACCTATATGTAGTAAATCATGTTGCGAAGGCTGAACTGGCATAAGCAGCTCCACACTGCCACTCAAACATAAGGTGTAAATTATACATAAAAACATAAATTAATAAACAAGAGAAACACAACATACAAATACAAACATATACAACTATGCGAAAAAATATATACGCATAGGGCTGAAACAATGGGTGTACCATGGAAGATGACCCCAACAGACTCGAATCCCCGAACCAGAAAAAAATCACAAAAAAATATTTAAAGGATTCTGTTCATTTAGTCACTTTGGTAGTAGTGCCCCAATAAAATGAATCCAGTAGCCTTCAGGCTCAGTGTATTTAAGCAACAATGTGTATAGTGTATTTGAATTGTATTTATAGTGAAATGCACTATGTTGTGTGTCCCAGGAGAGGGGAATCCATTACTGTGCAGGCTGTTGGATTCCCTCAGTACTTTTCCCCCAAAATGGAATAACTTCCTCTCTAGCCTCCTACATGGAAGTATCATGGGGTGAGAGAGAAGCAGCTCAGCTTTAAAACAAACTGAGTGGTTTTCTGGAGCTCCATAGGGATCACCCTTCGTTGGCAGGAAACCCTGACCGGGGCTCTAGGCTGCCCATCTCTGGAGCCCAAGTTTAGGCTGGAGATGGTGAGCTGGGTACCCGGGCAGATTCCTGGAAGTAGTTTAGATGGGAAAACTTCCCCCAGCCTAGACTGAGCGTCACCAAGGCGGATACCAACCCTCCAGAATGGGACGGTCAAAGGAGAGTGACTACTCCCCACCGTCCATAGAGGACAATGATAGCTCTGCATGTGGCCCAGGCATGCACATCACATGGGTAAACAATGATTGGTTGAGAACAGCACGGTGGACTTACCCCCTGTGGTATGTGTATTGGAGTAAGATAAAAAGAGGAGGCCTGTGAGCCTTCAGAGGTATTATACCATTTTCACTCTGCTGTAAACCTCTTGCTGTATTGCTGTTGTCCCTAGCAATAGGGAAGAGTCTCTTTTAAGACTGGGTGAATAAACATCTTCCTCAAGATGACAG
Organism: Pseudophryne corroboree; assembly: GCF_028390025.1. Classification (NCBI taxonomy): domain Eukaryota; kingdom Metazoa; phylum Chordata; class Amphibia; order Anura; family Myobatrachidae; genus Pseudophryne; species Pseudophryne corroboree. Next base: position 1,104,501 of record NW_026967515.1, on the reverse strand, counting down.
CTTCATCCTGTATCCTACAGTGCTATGCCAAACATAGTTCCATTTTCCGGCTGTCCAGGGTGCATTCAGCGCAGTGGGTGGAGTCAGTAATGGGCGGTTACTGACAGTAAGTGGGAATCCCCATAATTGGCCAGATCTAAACATACATTCTGTGACTGGGGCGGGGGCGCAAGGCAGGGTGAGGGCTTTCGTACATGTGGCATAGCGGTGGGATAATCCTAGGTGGCTTTTCGGTCACCTGATTGGAGAAGCCAAGTTAGGAGAGGATTAACTGTAGCGCAGGAGAACGCACAAGATGGCAGACTTCAGCGGAATGTCTAAGGACGATTGGTAGATCGTGTATCAGGAGATGGGTGTGGATATCCCTTTCAACGAGTCCAGAAGTGTCATGATGGCGGCACTCGTGAGCTTGGAGGAGTCCCGCGAGGCGGTGGTAGAGAGTGCTAAGGGCGTTGGCATCGAAGATAGCTGCCTACCAGTGGACCTTTGTACCGAACCGGTGAAATCCACAAGCCCCACCCTCTCTACTAGCAGCAGCCATGTTTCATACCTAGCAGGACTGGAGGTCCAACGTCCTGGGGATGGGGGGGGGGAGGCGACATGGATACCTTAGCAGATCGGCTAGTGGAATTCGGAGAAAGGGCAACGGAGCAAGAGTGCTTGATCATCACCTCACTTTCCAATATCACTGCCGGGCTCCGGTGACTGTGCGCAGCCAGTTCTGTCCCCAGCAGTAGTGGAAGAGCCAGTGCTCCCACCTGAGGCAAAAGCACCTCCAAGTCAGGTCGCCGGAGCATGCAGGAAAGACTGGGCACACTTAGCCCCAGAATACAGCCCGTGGCTTCAGCTGCGTCACTAGGCTGCAGCAGTGAACGGTGCCCGGAGTGAGCGGCTTTAGGGCAGTAGGAGACTCAATAGATTGGGTCTTGGTCCCAGCAGCGGCACAGAGGTAGGGTAGATAAGAAAATCACTTAGTAATGAGAGCTCCAGAAAGCACGTCTGGATGGACCACGCCCCTCTTATTTATTATTTTATATACTAACAGGGGTGACAGGTGTGGTATATCCCTGCAAAGGCGGATCCAGTCTCTCTCATTAAACTCTGCTGTCTTCCCTGCACTCTGACTCAGATGTTCACTGCTGCTAGTAGCACACGTATGAGAAGCAGAAGTATGGAGGCAGCTGTATAGATCCTGATATGTAATTCTCTGTATCATACTTACTGTACACACATCATCCTTATTACTATTGTGAATATAGAGGTAAGACACTGATGATGGGGGTGTAAGAGTGGATTTTAACCTAGCAGATGATGATGATTGCAGTGTATTATATGGTGTATTGCATGTAAAATACCTTGTTCCACACCTACTCTACTGTAGCAATATACCTTATATAAGGGTGAGTAACACATGTACAGGCTTACCAGCGTATGAGCACACGCTTAAAGGAATGCTACCTTACCAATGCTTCCAGGAGTAACGTTAGGAGACATTATTATAAAGCCTTCATTAAAAGATATTTTATTATACACACACATTTACAATTAAGTGTCCCAGACAGTCGTCTTCTATTGTTTACAATATTAATATTGTTACAGAAAATTTCACATTTCCACAATGTATTTTATTTCCAGCAGATGGACACACAAGCAGGAATATCTCAGAAGGACATCTAATGTTATCCCCGGATTGTGAAATAAAAGATAATGACAGCAGACAGGATTTTCCAGGAGATAACCCCATTACCCCAATTATACATCCAGCTCGATCAGCTGATCCCTCTGATCATGGGAAATGTTCTCCTGATCACTCTGATATTGGAGCATCTGTTACAGCTCTGAGAGATACAGTGTTTCCCTGTTCTATAGATGCCAAATGTTTTACACAGAACACAAAGCTTATTACCCATCAGCCAGCTAAGGCAGGTGAGAAGCCATTTCCATGTTCTGAGTGTGGAAAATGTTTTACATACAAATCAGCTCTTGTTACACATCAGAGAAGACACACAGGTGAGAAGCCATTTCCATGTGCTGAGTGCGGGAAATGTTTTACCCGGAAATCACAACTTGTTACACATCAGCGAAGTCACACAGGTGAGAGGCCATTTCCATGTTCTGAGTGTGGGAAATGTTTTACATACAAATCAACTCTTGATGCACATAAGAGAAATCACACAGGTACATCTCCATTTCCATGTTCTGAGTGTGGGAAATATTTTGCATGTAAATCACAACTTGTTGCACATCAGAGAAGTCACACAGGTGAGAAACCATTTCCATGTTCTGAGTGTGGGAAATTTTTTGTATGGAAATCACAACTTGTTATACATCAGAGAAGTCACACAGGTGAGAAGCCATTTCCATGTTCTGACTGTGGAAAATGTTTTGCACGGAAATCAGTTCTTGTTGCACATCAGAGAAGTCACACAGGTGAGAATCTATTTCCATGTTCTGAGTGTGGGAAATGTTTTGTATGGAAATCACAACTTGTTAGACATCAGCGAAGTCACACAGGTGAGAATCTATTTCCATGTTCTGAGTGTGGGAAATGTTTTGGACAGAAATCAGATCTGGTTAGTCATAACCGAAGTCACACAGGTGAGAAGCCAATTTCTTGCTCTGAGTGTGGGAAATGTTTTACCCGGCAATCACAACTTGTTAGACATCAGCAAAGTCACACAGGTGAGAGGCCATTTCCATGTCCTGAGTGTGGGAAATGTTTTGCACACAAATCAGATCTTGTTTTTCATCAGAGAAATCACACAGGTGAGAAGCCATTTTCTTGCTCTGAGTGCGCAAAATGTTATACTCAGAAATCACAACTTGTTAGACATCAGAGAAGTCACACAGGTGAGAATCCAATTACTTGCTCTGAGTGTGGGAAATGTTTTACATGGAAATCACAACTTGTTAAACATCAGAGAAGTCACACAGGTGAGCAGCCGTTTCCATGTTCTGAGTGTGGGAAATGTTTTGCACATAAATCATATCTTATTAAACATCAGAGAACTCACACAGGTGAGAAGCCATTTTCTTGCTCTGAGTGTGGGAAATGTTTTACACAAAAATCACATCTTGTTAGACATCAGCGAAGTCACACAGGTGAGAAGCCATTTCCATGTGCTGAGTGTGGGAAATGTTTTACACAGAAATTACAACTTGTTACACACCAGAGAAGACACACAGGTGAGAAGCCATTTTAATCTTCTGGAGTATACTTATCATTGCCATGCGATGTTCTTCAAGGTTCTTATCCTACCTCCTGTGCTTTTTTCAATATACATGCTACCACTGGGTATAATAATCAGATGTCATGCCATCATCTACCACTGCTATGCAGATCTGTCTTTTGCTCCGCGTACTGAAAACCCAGTACCAATCCTAAATGTCTAGCTGAGCTCCAGGTGTGGGTGATGCCAGTTGGCTGTGACTCAGTCCTGGTGAAACAGGTTCTTATGGTAGAAGCTCACCATCAAAGGGCAGGGCTACAGCTCAGCTTCGTAAACCAGACTTATGCTTGGGGGTTCAGAGGTACAAAATGCTGATCCTGTGCGGAATATTGGTGTCCTGGATGGTGGAGTGACACTTAGACATCAGGTATCAGCCACAATCAGATCCTCATCTGAGGAACATAGCCAGACTCCAGCACTTATTTCCCTCAGAAGATCTACCTACAGTCATACATGCACTTGTATCATCACACATAGACTACTGCAATGTCCTCTACCTGGGTCTCCCAGCAAAGGAATTACACCGCTTGTAGCTTGTACAGAATGCAGCAGCCAGGCTGTTGCCTAACCAGCCCGTTCCTGCCACATAACACCCATTCTCTGCTCCCTTCACCGGATGCCTGTAAGATGGTGACTCTGGCCCTAATTCAGGTTGGATCGCAGTGTGTGAGAACAACAGAAAGAAAGGTCCAGCGCTCATAGCTTTCTGTTGTTCTTTATCGCTAAATTAGGGGTGTATACAGCCCCTTGAGTCAAGCGAACGTGGGCTCAACCATTATTATTTAAAAAAACAATAATCTATTCTATACTGACACAGGCGCTTCATATATTTTTTTCTTTTCTTTTCTTGGATCGCAGTGTGTGATCCAAACGGAATTATTCAGTAAAAGTTGTGGGCGCATCCACCCGCGTTTTCTGCGGATGGGCCACAGAAAATGCGATTGCCTGTCAGGCAGAGGCAGTCACTGGGGTGGCAGGGAATGCTCTGTTTCCAGGGAGGAGACGGATCAGTGTGGGGGCAGTGTGGCACGAACGGAGGGCAGAGGAGGACAAATGGGCATGATCACGGTGGCTTTGTGACATCAGATGCAGCCGCCGTGATTGAGGAGAATGCGGCGGGCCTCCTGCGGCAGCATGAGGCTTCACTAATTTCTACGATGAAGCAGAAATTGTGAGGCAATTGCAATTTCTCTGACGTCCTAGTGGATGCTGTGAACTCCGTAAGGACCATGGGGAATAGCGGCTCCGCAGGAGACTGGGCACAAAAGTAAAAGCTTTCTGACTAGCTGGTGTGCACTGGCTCCTCCCCCTATGACCCTCCTCCAAGCCTCAGTTAGATTTTTGTGCCCGAACGAGAAGGGTGCATGCTAGGTGGCTCTCCTGAGCTGCTTAGAAGTAAAAGTTTAAATAGGTTTTTTATTTTCAGTGAGTACTGCTGGCAACAGGCTCACTGCATCGTGGGACTATGGGGAGAAGAAGCAAACTCACCTGCGTGCAGAGTGGATTGGGCTTCTTGGCTACTGGACATTAGCTCCAGAGGGACGATCACAGGTTCAGCTTGGATGGGTCCCGGAGCCGCGCCGCCGGCCCCCTTACAGAGCCAGAAGAGCGAAGAGATCCGGAAAAATCGGCGGCAGAAGACATCCTGTCTTCAAATAAGGTAGCGCACAGCACTGCAGCTGTGCGCCATTGCTCTCAGCACTCTTCACACTCCGGTCACTGAGGGTGCAGGGCGCTGGGGGGGAGCGCCCTGAGACGCAATAAAACAGGGTTTACACCTTATATGGCTAAAGAAATGCATCACATATAGCTCCTGGGCTATATGGATGCATTTAACCCCTGCCAGTTTTCCTAAAAAAAGCGGGAGAAAAGGCCGCCGTGAAGGGGGCGGAACCTATCTCCTCAGCACACAAGCGCCATTTTCCCTCACAGCTCCGCTGGAAGGACAGCTCCCTGACTCTCCCCTGCAGTCCTGCACTACAGAAACAGGGTAAAACAAGAGAGGGGGGGGGGCACTATTTGGCAGATAATATAATACAGCAGCTATTAAAGGGAGAAACACTTATATAAGGTTATCCCTATACATATATAGCGCTCTGGTGTGTGCTGGCAAACTCTCCATCTGTCTCCCCAAAGGGCTAGTGGGGTCCTGTCCTCTATCAGAGCATTCCCTGTGTGTGTGCTGGGTGTCGGTACGATTGTGTCGACATGTATGAGGAGGAAAATGATGTGGAAGCGGAGCAATTGCCTGTTTTAGTGATGTCACCCCCTAGGGAGTCGACACCTGACTGGATGGTCGTATTTAAGGAATTACGTGACAATGTCAGCACTTTGCAAAAAACTGTTGACGACATGAGACAGCCGGCAAATCAATTAGTGCCTGTCCAGGCGTCTCAAACACCGTCAGGGGCTCTAAAGCGCCCGTTACCTCAGATGGTCGACCCAGACACGGATACTGACTCCAGTGTCGACGGTGAGGAGACAAACGTAATGTCCAGTAGGGCCACACGTTACATGATCACGGCAATGAAGGAGGCGTTGAACATTTCTGATACTACAAGTACCACATAAAAGGGTATTATGTGGGGTTTGAAAAAACTACCCGTAGTTTTTCCTGAATCAGATGAATTAAATGAGGTGTGTGATAAAGCGTGGGTTTCCCCCGATAAAAAACTGCTGATTTCTAATAAATTATCGGCATTATACCCTTTCCCACCAGAGGTTAGGGCACGTTGGGAAACACCTCCTAGGGTAGATAAGGCGCTCACACGCTTATCAAAACAAGTGGCGTTACCGTCTCCTGATACGGCCGCCCTCAAGGAACCAGCTGATAGAAGGCTGGAAAATATCCTAAAAAGTATATACACACATACTGGTGTTATACTGCGACCAGCAATCGCCTCAGCCTGGATGTGCAGCGCTGGAGTGGCTTGGTCGGATTCCCTGACTGAAAATATTGATACCCTGGATAGGGACAGTATATTATTGACTAGAGCATTTAAAGGATGCATTACTATATATGCGAGATGCACAGAGGGATATTTGCACCCTGGCATCAAGAGTAAGTGCGATGTCCATTTCTGCCAGAAGAGGGTTATGGACGCGACAGTGGTCAGGTGATGCGGATTCCAAACGGCATATGGAAGTATTGCCGTATAAAGGGGAGGAGTTATTTGGGGTCGGTCTATCGGACCTGGTGGCCACGGCAACAGCTGGAAAATACACTTTTTTACCCCAAGTCACCTCTCAACAGAAAAAGACACCGTCTTTTCAGCCTCAGTCCTTTCGTCCCCATAAGGGCAAGCGGGCAAAAGGCCAGTCATATCTGCCCCGGGGTAGAGGAAAGGGAAAAAGACTGCAGCAGGCAGCCCCTTCCCAGGAACAGAAGCCCTCCACCGCTTCTGCCAAGGCCTCAGCATGACGCTGGGGCCTTACAAGCGGACTCAGGTGCTTTACCAACGTCTCCCTCCGACAGGGAGGCAGTATTGGAAGCAATTCACAAGCTGTATTCCCAGCAGGTGATAATCAAAGTACCCCTCCTTCAACAAGGGAAGGGGTATTATTCCACACTATTTGTGGTACCGAAGCCAGACGGCTCGGTGAGACCTATTCTAAATCTGAAATCTTTGAACACTTACATACAAAGGTTCAAATTCAAGATGGAGTCACTCAGAGCAGTGATAGCGAACCTGGAAGAGGGGGACTATATGGTGTCCCTGGACATCAAGGATGCTTACCTCCATGTCCCAATTTGCCCTTCTCACCAAGGGTACCTCAGGTTCGTGGTACAGAACTGTCACTATCAGTTTCAGATGCTGCCGTTTGGATTGTCCACGGCACCCCGGGTCTTTACCAAGGTAATGGCCGAAATGTTATTCTTCTTCGAAGAAAAGGCGTCTTAATTATCCCTTACTTGGACGATCTCCTGATAAGGGCAAAGTCCAAGGAACAGTTGGAGGTCGGAGTAGCACTATCTCGGGTACTGCTACAACAGCACGGGTGGATTCTAAATATTCCAAAATCGCAGCTGATCTCGACGACACGTCTGCTGTTCCTAGGGATGATTCTGGACACAGTCCAGAAAAAGGTGTTTCTCCTGGAGGAGAAAGCCAGGGAGTTATCCGAGCTAGTCAGGAACCTCCTAAAACCAGGAAAAGTTTCAGTGCATCATTGCACAAGGGTCCTGGGAAAAATGGTGGCTTCCTACGAAGCGATTCCATTCGGCAGATTTCACGCAAGAACTTTTCAGTGGGATCTGCTGGACAAATGGTCCGGATCGCATCTTCAGATGCATCAGCGGATAACCCTGTCTCCAAGGACAAGGGTGTCTCTTCTGCGGTGGCTGCAGAGTGCTCATCTATTAGAGGGCCGCAGATTCGGCATTCAGGACTGGGTCCTGGTGACCACGGATGCCAGCCTGAGGGGCTTGGGGAGCAGTCACACAGGGAAGAAATTTCCAGGGAGTGTGGTCAAGTCTGTAGACTTCACTTCACATAAATATACTGGAGCTAAGGGCAATTTACAATGCTCTAAGCCTAGCAAGACCTCTGCTTCAAGGTCAACCGGTGCTGATCCAGTCGGACAACATCACGGCAGTCGCCCACGTAAACAGACAGGGCGGCACAAGAAGCAGGAGGGCAATGGCAGAAGCTGCAAGGATTCTTCGCTGGGTGGAAAATCATGTGATAGCACTGTCAGCAGTGTTCATTCCGGGAGTGGACAACTGGGAAGCAGACTTCCTCAGCAGGCACGACCTCCACCCGGGAGAGTGGGGACTTCATCGAGAAGTCTTCCTCATGATAGTAAACCGTTGGGAAAAACCAAAGGTGGACATGATGGCGTCCCGCCTCAACAAAAAACTGGACAGGTATTGCGCCAGGTCAAGGGACCCTCAGGCAATAGCTGTGGACGCTCTGGTAACACCGTGGGTGTACCAGTCAGTGTATGTGTTCCCTCCTCTGCCTCTCATACCCAAGGTACTGAGAATTATAAGACGGAGAGGAGTAAGAACTATACTCGTGGCTCCGGATTGGCCAAGAAGGACTTGGTAACCGGAACTTCAAGAGATGCTCACAGAGGACCCATGGCCTCTGCCGCTAAGAAGGGACTTGCTTCAGCAAGGACCCTGGCTGTTCCAAGACTTACCGCGGCTGCGTTTGACGGCATGGCGGTTGAACGCCGGATCCTAAAGGAAAAAGGCATTCCGGAAGAGGTCATCCCTACCCTGGTCAAAGCCAGGAAGGAGGTGACCGCACAACATTATCACCGCATTTGGCGAAAATATGTTGCGTGGTGTGAGGCCAGGAGGGCCCCCACGGAGGAATTTCAACTCGGTCGATTCCTGCATTTCCTGCAAACAGGAGTGTCTATGGGCCTCAAATTGGGGTCCATTAAGGTTCAAATTTCGGCCCTGTCGATTTTCTTCCAGAAAGAATTGGCTTCAGTTCCTGAAGTCCAGACGTTTGTCAAGGGAGTACTGAATATACAACCCCCTTTTGTGCCACCAGTGGCACTGTGGGATCTCAACGTAGTTCTGGGATTCCTCAAATCACATTGGTTTGAACCGCTCAAATCTGTGGATTTAAAATATCTCACATGGAAAGTGACCATGCTGTTGGCCCTGGCCTCGGCCAGGCGAGTGTCAGAATTGGCGGCTTTGTCTCACAAAAGCCCATATCTGATTTTTCCATTCGGACAGGGCAGAACTGCGGACTCGTCCCCAGTTTCTTCCTAAGGTGGTGTCAGCGTTTCACCTGAACCAACCTATTGTGGTGCCTGCGGCTACTAGGGACTTGGAGGACTCAAAGTTGCTAGACATTGTCAGGGCCCTGAAAATATATGTTTCCAGGACGGCTGGAGTCAGGAAAACTGACTCGCTGTTTATCCTGTATGCACCCAACAAGCTGGGTGCTCCTGCTTCTAAGCAGACGATTGCTCGTTGGATTTGTAGTACAATTCAGCTTGCACATTCTGTGGCAGGCCTGCCATAGCCAAAATCTGTAAATGCCCATTCCACAAGGAAGGTGGGCTCATCTTGGGCGGCTGCCCGAGGGGTCTCGGCTTTACAACTTTGCCGAGCTGCTACTTGGTCAGGGGCAAAACGTTTGAAAAATTCTACAAATTTGATACCCTGGCTGAGGAGGACCTGGAGTTCTCTCATTCGGTGCTGCAGAGTCATCCGCACTCTCCCGCCCGTTTGGGAGCTTTGGTATAATCCCCATGGTCCTGACGGAGTCCCCAGCATCCACTTAGGACGTCAGAGAAAATAAGAATTTACTTACCGATAATTCTATTTTTCGTAGTCCGTAGTGGATGCTGGGCGCCCATCCCAAGTGCGGATTGTCTGCAATACTTGTACATAGTTATTGTTACAAAAATCGGGTTATTATTGTTGTGAGTCATCTTTCCAGAGGCTCCTCTGTTATCATGCTGTTAACTGGGTTCAGATCACAGGTTGTACAGTGTGATTGGTGTGGCTGGTATGAGTCTTACCCGGGATTCAAAATCCTTCCTTATTGTGTACGCTCGTCCGGGCACAGTATCCTAACTGAGGCTTGGAGGAGGGTCATAGGGGGAGGAGCCAATGCACACCACCTAGTCCTAAAGCTTTTACTTTTGTGCCCTGTCTCCTGCGGAGCCGCTAATCCCCATGGTCCTGACGGAGTCCCCAGCATCCACTACGAGAAATAGAATTATCGGTAAGTAAATTCTTATTTTAGGATAGACTGGGTGGAGGCCATTGTAGACAGGGGTAAACAAGTGGAACGATTCTTTCACCTGTGGGAATCCTACATCCCCACCCTGCCCCTTACCACATGCCTAAACATTCATAACAGCCTCAAAAACACCACGTGGTACCTGACTAGACTGGCCACACAGGAACAACCAGTATCCCTGGTCTAGGTGTGGATGACTGGCGGCCTCCCTCTGGGTTGCTTATATCATATACGATAACACTAGCATGATTACTGTAAAGCTTTCTTTTTGGAAGAAAAATGTCCTAACCGATGATTAATGTAGACACTGTTGATGTAAACTACTTTATCTTAATGTTTGTGTATTACAACCTTATGATTTATGTGCTTTTTGTGACTTTCATGATGACGCAATAAAAAGTTATTTAAAAAAAAAAAAAGATTGGCGCACCTGCTTCAAAGCAGACTGTTGCTCGCTGGATCTGTAATACGATTCAGCAGGCTCATTCTACGGCTGGATTGCCAGTACCAAATTCGGTTAAAGCCCATTCCACTAGGAAGGTGGGCTCTTCTTGGACGGCTGCCCGAGGCATCTCGGCATTACAGCTTTGCCGAGCGGCGACTTGGTCGGGGTCAAACACCTTTGATAAATTCTACAAGTTTGATACCCTGGCTGATGAGGACCTAGCGTTTGCTCAGTCGGTGCTGCAGAGTCATACGCACTCTCCCGCCCAATTGGATGCTTTGGTATAAACCCCATGGTCCTTACGGAGTCAACAGCATCCTCTAGGACATAAGAGAAAATAAGATTTTAAACCTACCAGTAAATCTATTTCTCCTAGTCCGTAGAGAATGCTGGGCGCCCGTCCTAGTGCAGAAACTCTGCAAGACTTGTATATAGTTGTTGCTTACATAAGGGTTATGTTACAGTTGGAATAGGTCTTGGACCGTTACTGTTGTTTGTTCATACGGTTAACTGGTTATGTATGATCCAGGTTACATGGTATGCTTGGTGTGGGCTGGTATGAATCTTGCCCTTGGATTGCTAAATCCTGCCTTGTATTGTCCATCTCCTCTGGGCACAGTTCTCTGAGGTCTGGAGGAGGGGCATAGAGGGAGGAGCCAGTGCACACTCATAGTAAAAGTTCTTTTTAGGTGCCCTATCTCCTGCGGAGCCCGTCTATACCCCATGGTCCTTACGGAGTCCCCAGCATCCTCTACGGACTAGGATAAATAGATTTACTGTTAGGTTTAAAATCTTATTTTATCGGTTCCTTTGTTTGTTTTCCTAAAGATTTCCCATCCTGGTTAACTAGTGCATCCATAGAGTTACTGATACAGACTGTTCTTCTCGCTCCCTCTCCAACCCCACCATACTTAGTATTGCCCACCTTACTTTTCTCTTTGGTCAACCCAATGTTCCCATCTAAAATCACCGCCCTGACATAAGTATTTTCCCTTAAGTCCCGTGCAACATTTTCTATAGTCTGTAATGATGACACATAATTGTTATTATTTAATGCTTTAGCAATACCTTTCTTAACACCCTTAATAGAACCCATGTAGATACCCTTACCAGCTGCACTTTCCCTCCCCCTTCTCCACGCCCATTTATCTCACTATCACCATCCCTACTATACTCGCTGCATAGTTTCTAGCTAAACCCTCCCCCCAGGCTCCTAATTTAAAACCTCCTCCAACCTACTAACCACCCTACCCCCCAGCACCGCAGCCCCTTCCTCATTCAGGTGCAATCCGTCATGAGAAATAAGATGGCGCCTGACTGAGAAGTCCGCCCAGTGTTCCAAGAACACAAACCCCTCTTTCCTACACCAGTCTCTGAGCCACACATTTACCTCCCTAATCTCCCTCTGTCATCCTGGGCTATGAATGTTTATTACCCAGTTTTGTTTGATCATTGTTGTTTTCAATTGTTTTGCGCAATGAAATATGCTGCACTATATAAGAAACTGTTAATAAGTAACTACTAAAAAAGATAATATATGAATATATCAGTAGGGGTTTGTACGTAGCACAATCCCTAGCATAACCACAGCTCTATCCTGATTGGATGGTTTTGGACCAAGTCTGAGATCTCCTGCCTCCTATATATAAAACTGATTAGCCCAAGATCTCCATTTGTCTTCTCTGGCTGCAGCCTCCCAGTAGAGTGAAAGTTGATTTCCTTCAGAGTGGAAAGGAAGGCGTAAGATTGTAATGAAGTAAGAAATAATAGGCAAGAAAATTCTGGAACTCAAATACTCAAATTTTACACTGACTATCTCCTCCGGTTCCAGGGAAGCTCGGGACATACCGCAAGTTCCTCCTGGTAGCACTCATCAACCTCTACATTGGCCGGTCACAACAGTTCACAGGGTTACTGTTAGGGTCTCCTGCCCTGTGCTGCCACGTCATCATGGCAACCGGGAGACAAGTGCTAGCGGAGTAACCTGAGCGTAACTGATACTCCGGTTCGGGTCTTTTGCTGTGCAGTGGTTACAGGCTCTGTGCACGGCAGGGGATCCGGTGCTGGTTTTTGTGCTCACAGTCTGTGAGGTCTGAGTGGGGCATGGACAGCACCTGCTATATAAACCCTCTTCTCAGGTTAAGCAAATGCTGCTGAATCTTTGTTGGTTAGTCAGTTCCTGAGAGTTAGCCAGTGCTGTGTAACTTTGTATTTGTTTGTTGCTTACTGCAAATAGGCCTGGGGATTTGGTACTACACTCTGCCAATCCAGACCTAGCAGTAAGACTGGAGTCAGTCGTTTAACTTGCTGGTGTTCTTTTGCTACTCTGTGAACCTAGCAAGTTTGCGGCTGTATTCTCAGACTTGCCTGCCTAAATCCTGTCTCACTGTGCAAGGTGTTCAGGTGTCAGTTTAGTGGCAGTAAGCTGAACCAGTGCACTGCAAGTGAGGACTAGGATTGTGGAGACTCTCCTTGTGTCTATTATTCCATCTCTGACCAAGGAGTTTACTGCCACACCCGTTGGTAACGCTTTAGGGTTTTGCTGTTGCCCTTAGCAACAGAATTTCGGGTTCTCTACGTATTAAATTACAACTTCTCGCTTCTTCCTATCTGAGCATCCCTAATACTAGGGAGACACCCAGGTTCTTAGCCTTTGGGCTTCTCTGTTCACTTTGTGTTTATTTTGTTACCCTATCACCTTCTGTGTATGTAATGTCATATTCCCCAGTCTGTCTGTGAGTTCATTTGTTTTGCATCCCTCTCCGTTCAGACACCAGTACATTCCTGCTGGCACTGGTGTGCATAACAGTTACTGGATGTTACTTTATCACAATTGTAGCAAACTATATAGAAATGATCACATAAATATACTGTAATAAAACCAGACCATTACGTTACGGATACGGCACAAAAACCAGCATAATAAATCCGATAATGCATGTCCAGCATATCAATGATCAAGTTTTATTTTGCTGAAAAGACATTTCCTATTGCAGGCTGATTTATATTTATTAGCCATAAGTCCTGTCCCCTGAGATTGACATCTGAAGTCATACACCTACCTACCTGCTATTCTATAACCATGTGCACAGTTACCATATCAGTGAAAATTACTATCAACCCAACGTAAGGCTCAGCCGCAAGAAACCAGTCAGAAGGCCCATGCTTCTACTCATGTATTGCTGTGTGGAGCGTGGACAACTGACTTATTCTAGGCTCAGCCACAAGAAACCAGTCAGAAGGCCCATGCTTCTACTCATGTATTGCTTTGTGGAGTGTGGACAACTGACTTATTCTAGGCTCAGCCACAAGAAACCAGTCAGAAGGCCCATGCTTCTACTCATGTATTGCTATGTGGAGCATGGACAACTGACTATTATAGGCTCAGCCACAAGAAACCAGTCAGTAGGCCCATGCTTCTACTCATGTATTGCTATGTGGAGCGTGGACAACTGACTTATTCTAGTCTACTGCAAAAATTAAATATCAGCCATCATCATGCTGAAAACATCAAAGCCCATAAATCGAGCTTGGTCAGACAAGACGGAAGCCACATTAATGGTGGCACATCATATAGGCTGAAGACCCATTGTTCAGAGTTATAGAGGAAGGACACATTCACTTCTCTTTACTTGCAACCTAGATTCCTAATCTCAGGACAACGTAACCACGATGGGAAAACTCCTTCTTTCCCCATAAAATCTTCCTCCCCTTCACCATCCACAATGTCCGCCATTGCCCATACAGAAGGGAAACCACTTTCCTTTACATAGCCCAAACAAAGTGAGAAACACGTGGCGCTACTATAAGCCAAGCACAATACTTACATATAAGAGGAGAAATGCTCACACATTATAACCAATGGTTATATATAAATCCTTCTGTTCCCCCAATAATCTATCAATTAAAAACAGAAGAAAATAGTGCAACACCAGACGGTAATCAACCTTATACATTCTTTTATTGGTTCCACTCACCAGGTGGTTCCTGAAAACATTCTGTGTGTAACACTCAGCAAGGCAGCAGTTACTCACAGAACCATGGCCCTCATTCCGAGTTGATCGCTCGCAAGGCGAATTTAGCAGAGTTGCTCACGCTAAGCCGCCGTCTACTGGGAGTGTATCTTAGCATCTTAAAATTGCAAACGATGTATTCGCAATATTGCGATTACAAACTTCTTAGCAGTTTCTGAGTAGCTTCAGACTTACTCGGCATCTGCGATCAGTTCAGTGCTTGTCGTTCCTGGTTTGACGTCACAAACACACCCAGCGTTCGCCCAGACACTCCCCCGTTTCTCCGGCCACTCTTGCGTTTTTTCCAGAAACGGTAGCGTTTTTATCCACACGCCCCTAAAACGCTGTGTTTCCGCCCAGTAACACCCATGTCCTGTCAATCACACTACGATCGCCGGAGCGAAGAAAAAGCCGTGAGTAAAAATACTATCTTCATTGTAAAATTTCTTGGCGCAGTCGCAGTGCGAATATTGCACATGCGTACTAAGCGGAATTTCACTGCGATGCGATGAAAATTACCGAGCGAACGACTCGGAATGAGGGCCCATGTTTCCAGCCCAGCGATGAATGATTTTGAAGTGCAGAATTACACCTTGGGAGGATGATATGCACATTATACTTACTGTACATCTATATGAGCACATTATACTTACTTTTTATTGGTTCCACTCATATTGATGTATCTATAAGGCTGATTACCATCTGTTGTTGCACTATTTTCTTCTATTTTTAAATTATAGATTATTGGGGGAAAGTGATCCCACCTCTTGAGATCCCTTACCCTCAGTGCTCCCTTCTGTGCCTACTAGTTCCTTCCCCTCTCTTTTCCTACCACTGCTCCTTTTTTAGCTTTTCATCACCGTGTGTGTGTGTGTGTGTGTGTGTGTGTGTGTGTGTGTGTGTGTGTGTGTGTGTGTGGTGTTTAATTACTTTAATTTTACTTAACTTGGTCTGCAGCAGCCAGAGTCCCATTAAACTGCTCCCTTCCTAGACTCAGTTGGTGCCGCAACCCCCTTCTCCTCCCAGCACCCGTCACACTGATACACAGCAGCTGAGCTGTGAGGCTTGCTTCTAACAGTACTCACTACTCAGCACACACACACTCACATCATGATTACACAGCTGAGCCACTGTCTCACTGACAACCAGGACGAGATGAGGAGACACACTCCCAGAAAGACATGTATGTATGAGTATGGAGAAAGTGGGCATGGTGGGGCTGCATGACTGACTGCTGAGCCTGTCATGTCAGGGAGGTGGACGGTCCATCCCATTCCTGGCTGCCTCATCACACTGTATTTGTAAGAGCTGGGGCAGCACAAGGCTGCTGGCTGACAGCCCAGCAGCTCTGAGGAGTGTCAGAAGTCTATAAATGACAGAGAAAACATCTGGCCCACAGCTACCATCGGTGACAAGGTACTATCTGGTGCTCCGGCTTTCATGGTAAAACTATAAGACAATTCTTGAACATCAATGGTCAATGGCCAACCCTAGACCAGATCCTGAGTGACCGCAGCCACCACTGGATCCACAACTCCCTCTGTGGACCTAGAAGCTACCACATATGGCACTTACCAGCAGATCTACCTTCTCCTGTAGAGCCACGGCTTCCCACATCCAAGCTGGAACTCTGCAGGTGTCCTTCACCCCCAGCTTAGATCTCATCTGCATCAGCATCGTGGCCAGGCTCCCACAGCTCCATGGAATCAGCATTTGGGATAACTTTCACTCTTTACTTGCTGCAGCTGCTGTATAGTTCCTCTGATATTCTCCAGTTCATCAGTTCATTAGCCAGATGCACCAGCTCCTCATTTCATTTAACTCTTTCCCAGTTGCGGCAAAAGTTTCTTTCCTTTCTTATAAACTGTATTTTTGTTTACAATCTTTTTGCTTCATTCTGCAGCTCCTCTATACTCCGCTATTCCGTAACCTGATTACTCTCCACACTTCCATCGCTGGAGACCTCAATGTCCTCAGCACAGCAAGCCATGCATCTTCCATCTCCCCTGCAGCACTGCTAGTCAGGTAAGTAGTTTCCACCACAACTCCACCTGGTGTTGCTTTACAAAGGGGAGCACCCTCCTGCAGTTTGGGGCAGACATTCTCCAGATGCCGACCCTGTTCCTTAACAGGGTCAATTGCCACTGTACTGTCCACCATTATACAGGGCTGACCACTATTTCTTGTATTCACCACCATAACTCTCTGCGGCTCCTGCAGCTCTACAGACCCAACCATGCCGGTTTCCATATCCTCTGGCTGGTTATCATTACTGTCCATCATTTATTTTTGGGCTGAGGACTCCATGGCTGCACCAGGCCTGGAGATTTCATGGTCTGGATCAGGCCACAAACCAAGGGGCCTCCTCCCTTCCCCAGGAAGGTCTATCAGTATATGTAGCTGAGTACAAAAAGGTCAATATATAAAATTGAGTGTCCATGTGTATGTATGTGTCTGTGCATGTGTGTGTGTGTATATATATATATATATATATATATATATATAATAAGAAATAACTGCAGCACTCGAGGACTTGAATCAGGCGATGTGTATTGGAAAAATCACAGCATAATCAACTGATGTTTCGGGGTGTCTAACCCTTTGACAGGGGTGTCACAAGGTGTCAAGGTGTTAGACACCCTGAAGCGTTGGTTGATTATGCTGTGATTTTTCCAATACACATCGTCTGGTTCAAGTCTTTGAGTGCCACAGTTGCTATTTCTTTCTATTACAAGCCTTTTACAGAGGGAGACCCCGGAGAAGTGCCGGGCTGTTTGTATAATATATTAGTATGCATAGCATAAAAAATATATGTGAATATACATAGCTAAGTTAAAATAGTTGAGTATATATGTAGATAGATAGATAGATAGATGTAACAAAAAATAAACAAGAGCGCCTCCTAGTGCAAATAGCGTCACCTCAATTGTGAAAAAGGGGTATAAGTGAGCCCGTACCATATAGCAATCAGAAAATGGCTGATCTCATACTCTTTGGCCCTCATTCTGAGTTGATCGTAGCTACAATCGCTTACACTGACATGTGGGGGGACGCCCAGCACAGGGCTAGTCCTCCCCGCATGTCAGGCCTGCCTTCCCCCCCATACAAGTACAGAAGCATTGCACAGTGGCAATGCTATTGTACTTGAGTAACTCCTGGCCAGTGCAGCTCCTGCGTGTCAGGGTTCTGGTTTAGTATGTCCCCGGAGGGGGCACTAGTGGGTCAGTGTAGGAGTGATAGAGGAAACTGGGAAACGGACAAACAGTTCCACGCATGTGCGCTTGATATTTATTATCACAAAGGGATAACCGATGACAGGAACAATGAATAATAACTTAATCCGATAAATGAATATTTCAAAAGTCACTGGTAACAAATAAGCAAGGAAGAGGAACTTGAAACTTGATATAAATGATAAGGCAATAATGAAATCAGATGCAGCAAACAAAACTCCGGTATATAACGAATAGCCATCAAAGCACACCGTCTCTGTAGAAGCATACGTCTTTAAGCCAAGCAAGGCCCTAGCAGGAGACAGTCCTAACACAGCAAGATGTTAAGTGCTAAAGGCAATGCACAGTGTGGAATGCTGGTAATTAGGTGAAGAGGCTGAGAACACACCTGAGGAAAGTCTCTACTGCAGACTGTGGCTGGAGTTTGTAGCAAACTGGAACAATGAAGACTGGAGACTGGAACACAGGAACGTGCAAACTGAATGTGACTCGCAGGAGAGCTGCAGTGGACTTGTAGTTCCACAGGAACACTGGAACAGGGAAACAACTTGGAGATGCCAGAAATAGGAGATTGCTGGAAACAAAGAATTGAAGACTGGAACTGGAAACTGGAACCTGTAGTTCCACAGGTCCAATACACAGGGGTATCTCTGCAAACAGGGGACGCCTGTTCACAGAATGTGACTTGCAAGAGAGCTGGAACCTGGAACGGAACTGGAACAGCTGGGACCTGTTGTTCCACGGGTCTAATACACAAGGATCTCTGAAGACAGAAGACTGCAAACAGGAGCCGCCCGTTCACAGAATGTGACGCATTGTCCAAGGCAATGAGACTGAGATAGGAACTGAAGTTTATACCCCTTGGTCTGTGATGATTGGATGTTGCATCTGTGAGAACACACCCCGCTGGATTAGGTGTTCAGATCAGCTGTGAGTTAGCTGAAGCACTGTGTACTCCAGGCTGCAGTAGACTGAAAACTGGAACAGAACTGGAACTGCTGGGACCTGTAGTTCCACAGGTCCAATTCACAGGGGATACTCTGAGGACAGAGGACTGAAGCCAGGAGAGCCCTGTTCACTGGAAGTGATGCAATGGAGACTGCGGATTCCTGACACTGCGGCTGGCTAGGAGTTACTTGTCGCTGTCCTGGGTCACAGCGGCTTTGTGTGATGTCATGCAGCCGCTGTGTCCCACCCCCTATAGGGTCCGGCCATGCATGTGTTGGCCTGACCGTGCCCGAAAATGGCGGGCAAATGTTGCTGTGCTGCCCGCTCCTGCCCAGCGTCCGCCTCTGCCTGTCAATCAAAGAGGCGATCATTAGGCAATGATGGCCTTTGGGCATCTGGCATGCGCCGGCACACTGCGGTGCTGGCGTATGCGCAGTTCTTACCCGATCGCACTGCTGCAAACAACAACAGCGTGCGATCGGGTCAGAATGACCCCCCTTATATTGAGATCCGCACAGAGTTGTTGACACCACCAGGACTTTTTCAATAGTTTCATGAAGATCCAAAAGACATAAAAGCATAAAAACCCCACATAGTGTAAAACCACAAGACAAGCTCAGAGCACTACAGGACTGCTAGTAGCTGCTGGTACATTAGTTAGAAAGATATATCGCTTATCTGAGTCTCAGCATCCATCCAACGCGTTTCATCCAGGTGGAGCAAGTGTCCTCACCTCCAGACTTCCTCAGGGGTAATGACTGGCCTCGTGCCAGACAGGGTCTATATAGGGCTAATAATTAGCATAGTTAATGATTCCAATATGGCCAACACAGGATACCCTGTAATATAAATAAGGTATATCACTTCTGTTAGCTTATACCTAAATCCAATTTACAGACATTGTAACCAACCCTCTCCAGGTTATATGTGTATATAAATGCCACTTTAGCATAATAATGGTATATACTGCACATAATATTAGGGAGGTTAGGTTTAGGCACTAAGCGGACGGTTAGCCTAACCCTAACCCTGCTGTGTGGAGCCAGCAGTGCTGCATCATCAGTGGGGAGCAGGGGAGAGTATCTGCTGTGTGGAGCCAGCAGTGCTGCATCATCAGTGGGGAGCAGGGGAGAGTATCTGCTGTGTGGAGCCAGCAGTGCTGCATCATCAGTGGGGAGCAGGGGAGAGTATCTGCTGTGTGGTGCCAGCAGTGCTGCAGCTTGTGCTGCATCATCAGTGGGGAGCAGGGGAGAGTATCTGCTGTGTGGAACCAGCAGTGCTGCATCATCAGTGAGGAGCAGGGGAGAGTATCTGCTGTGTGGAGCCAGCAGTGCTGCATCATCAGTGGGGAGCAGGGGAGAGTATCTGCTGTGTGGAGCCAGCAGTGCTGCAGCTTGTGCTGCATCATCAGTGGGGAGCAGGGGAGAGTATCTGCTGTGTGGAACCAGCAGTGCTGCATCATCAGTGAGGAGCAGGGGAGAGTATCTGCTGTGTGGAGCCAGCAGTGCTGCATCATCAGTGGGGAGCAGGGGAGAGTATCTGCTGTGTGGAGCCAGCAGTGCTGCAGCTTGTGCTGCATCATCAGTGGGGAGCAGGGGAGAGTATCTGCTGTGTGGAGCCAGCAGTGCTGCAGCTTGTGCTGCATCATCAGTGGGGAGCAGGGGAGAGTATCTGCTGTGTGGAGCCAGCAGTGCTGCAGCTTGTGCTGCATCATCAGTGGGGAGCAGGGGAGAGTATCTGCTGTGTGGAGCCAGCAGTGCTGCAGCTTGTGCTGCATCATCAGTGGGGAGCAGGGGAGAGTATCTGCTGTGTGGAGCCAGCAGTGCTGCAGCTTGTGCTGCATCATCAGTGGGGAGCAGGGGAGAGTATCTGCTGTGTGGAGCCAGCAGGGCTGCAGCTTGTGCTGCATCATCAGTGGGGAGCAGGGGAAAGTATCTGCTGTGTGGAGCCAGCAGTGCTGCAGCGTGTGCTGCATCATCAGTGGGGAGCAGGGGAGAGTATCTGCTGTGTGGTGCCAGCAGTGCTGCAGCTTGTGCTGCATCATCAGCGGGGAGCAGGGGAGAGTATATAATGTGTGGAGCCAGCAGTGCTGCAGCTTGTGCCCGCTACCATTTGCTTCTTTCTGCAGCGCTGCGCCTCTTCCTAAGTGGTCGCTGCTGCAGGGACAGGAGGGCCGGCATGGGCGTGGTATAATGATGTCCACAGACCTGGTGATGGGGAGGGTAACCGAGAAGTAGAGGTGTTACCTTTGCTTGCCTGGTTGTATTTTTCTTACTTAAGCAACGCCAGATGTGCGGCAGGTGCGCTCAGTCTGTATTTCTCATCTACGTGATGCAGACATGTTTTGTGTCCTACTAGATCACGGGGCCCGTGACAGGGGTACCCTTTGTACCCCCCCATTGCTGGCCTGGTGAGTGGTCTGTAAGGTCACCAAACGTGCCGTCTGTACTTAGATACCACCACACATCACGCGGACGTGACCTGCACATCTGCCAGTGACATGCTACCGGGAGTGTAAATACACAAAGAGGCATGGATGCCTGACCAGAAAACACCGGCCACGATCACATATACCTATATTGCACACATTAAACACTCAATAAAAATACAGTTATACACATAACACAGCAAATCAAAATGGAGAGGAGCTCTAAGCGCCGTCTTCTATAAAGGCAATTCTGCCAATAGCTGACATAATCCACATAACGGTGTGTAATAATGTGTAATGGACAGAATGATGTGTAATGTGCATTACAGTGTGTAATAATGTGTATTGGGCATTACGGTGTGTAATAATGTGTAATGGGCATTACGGTGTGTAATAATGTGTAATGGGCATTATGGTGTGTAATAATGTGTAATGGGCATTATTGTGTGTAATAATGTGTAATGGGCATTACAGTGTGTAATATGCATTACGGTGTGTAATAATGTGTAATGGGCATAATGGTGAGTAATAATGTGTAACGGGCATTACAGTGTGTAATAATGTGTAATGGGCATCACGGTGTGTTATAATGAGTAATGGGCATTACGGTGTGTAATAATGTGTAATGGGCATTACGGTGTAATAATGTGTAATGGGCATAATGGTGTGTAATAATGTGTATTGGACATTACGGTGTGTAAAAATGTGTAATGGGCATTACGGTGTGTAATAATGTGTAATGGGCATTACGGTGTGTAATAATGTGTAATGGGCATTACGGTGTGTAATAATGTGTAATGGGCATTACGGTGTGTAATAATGTGTAATTGGCATTACGGTGTGTAATAATGTGTAATGGGCATTATGGTGTGTAATAATGTGTAATGGGCATTACGGTGTAATAATGTGTAATGGGCATAATGGTGTATAATAATGTGTATTGGACATTACGGTGTGTAAAAATGTGTAATGGGCATTACGGTGTGTAATAATGTGTAATGGTCATTACGGTGTGTAATAATGTGTAATGGGCACTACGGTGTGTATTGTGTAATGGGCATTACAGATTTGTAATATTGTTTAATGGGCATTACGGTGTGTAATAACATGTAATGGAGAGGTGACTGCCGGGAATGGGGCATTATACAGTAACACCAGGGGATGTGTCTGGGTGATGACTGGAGAGGTGACTCCTGGGAATGGGGCATTATACAGTAACACCAGGGGATGTGTCTGGGTGATGACTGGAGAGGTGACTGCTGGGGATGGCACATTATACAGTAACACCAGGGGATGTGTCTGGGTGATGACTGGAGAGGTGACTGCTGGGAATGGGGCATTATACAGTAACGCCAGGGGATGTGTCTGGGTGGTGACTGGAGAGGTGACTGCCGGGAATGGGGCATTATACAGTAACACCAGGGGATGTATCTGGGTGGTGACTGGAGAGGTGACTGCCGGGAATGGGGCATTATACAGTAACACCAGGGGACGTGTCTGGGTGATGACTGGAGAGGTGACTGCTGGGAATGGGGCATTATACAGTAACACCAGGGGACGTGTCTGGGTGATGACTGGAGAGGTGACTGCTGGGAATGGGGCATTATACAGTAACACCAGGGGACGTGTCTGGGTGATGACTGGAGAGGTGACTCCTGGGAATGGGGCATTATACAGTAACACCAGGGAATGTGTCTGGGTGATGACTGGAGAGGTGACTGCTGGGAATGGGACATTATACAGTAACACCAGGGGACGTGTCTGGGTGATGACTGGAGAGGTGACTCCTGGGAATGGGGCATTATACAGTAACACCAGGGAATGTGTCTGGGTGATGACTGGAGAGGTGACTGCTGGGAATGGGACATTATACAGTAACACCAGGGGATGTGTCTGGGTGATGACTGGAGAGGTGACTGCTGGGAATAGGACATTATACAGTAACACCAGGGGATGTGTCTGGGTGATGACTGGAGAGGTGGCTGCTAGGAATGGGACATTATACAGTAACACCAGGGGACGTGTCTGGGTGATGACTGGAGAGGTGACTCCTGGGAATGGGGCATTATACAGTAACACCAGGGGATGTGTCTGGGTGGTGACTGGAGAGGTGACTGCTGGGAATGGGGCATTATACAGTAACGCCAGGGGATGTGTCTGGGTGGTGACTGGAGAGGTGACTGCCGGGAATGGGGCATTATACAGTAACACCAGGGGATGTATCTGGGTGGTGACTGGAGAGGTGACTGCCGGGAATGGGGCATTATACAGTAACACCAGGGGACGTGTCTGGGTGATGACTGGAGTGGTGACTGCTGGGAATGGGACATTATACAGTAACACCAGGGGACGTGTCTGGGTGATGACTGGAGAGGTGACTGCTGGGAATGGGGCATTATACAGTAACACAGTGGTTCCCAAACTGTGTGCCGTGGCACCCTGGGGTGCCGCGGGACACTTGCAGGGGTGCCTCGGGTTGGTGGTCCAGGACCAATTCAAAATATTTATTATCCATGTAATAGGAAAAACTAGTACTTGTGGCTGCCAGTCATAAAATATGTGTATAAACAGAAGCAAATCTTGTCCCTCACCACATAACTGAACCTAAGTATGACATGTAAACATAATTTACTTAATTTCATATTTTTTTTATAAATTTCCCAATTAAAAACTTTAGGACTAGGGGTGCCGTGATAAAAATTCTGATACTCTAGGGCGCCGTGATTAAAAAAAGTTTGGGAACCACTGCAGTAACACCAGGGGACGTGTCTGGGTGATGACTGGAGAGGTGACTGCTGGGAATGGGGCATTATACAGTAACACCAGGGGATGTGTCTGGGTGATGACTGGAGAGTTGACTGCTGGGAATGGAGCATTATACAGTAACACCAGGGGATGTGCTGGGTGATGACTGGAGAGGTGACTGCTGGGAATGAAACATTATACAGTAACACCAGTGTTACGCATACCAGTGCTAACAGGAGTATACCGGTGTATGAACAGAGAGGGATGCAAAACAAACAAACTCACAGACAGACTTGGGAGTATAACAACATACACAGAAGGTGATGGAATAACTAATAAACACAAAGTGAACGGAGAAGCCCAAAGGCTCAGGAACTGGGTGTCTCCCTAGTGTCAGGAATGCTCAGATATAATAGAGCGGACAATGAAGCGAGATGCAGTGATTTAACATGTGGAGCACCCGAAATGATGTTGCTAAGAGCAACAGAAAAAACCCCAAAGGGTTACCAACGGGTGTGGAAATAAACTCCTTGGTCAGAGATAGAAATATAGACACAAGGAGAGTATCCACAATCCTAAACCCCACTTGCAAGGCACAGGTTCAGCTTACTGACACCTGGACGCCCTGCACAGTGAGAGAGGATTAAGCAGGCAGGTCTGAGAGTACAGCCGCAAACCTGCTGGGTTCACAGAATAGCAAAAGAACCCCAGCAGGTTAAACAACTGACTCCAGTCTTACTGCTAGGTCCGGATTGGCAGAATGAAGTACCGAATCCCAAGGCCTATTTGCAGTAAGCAACAAGTAAATACAAAGTCACACAGTACTAGCTAACTCTCTGGAACTGACTACAAAGATTCAGCAGCATTTGCTTAGCCCGAAAGGATGGTTTATATAGCAGGTGCTGTCCACGCCCCACTCAGACCTCACAGACTGTATGCACAAAACCAGCGCCGGATTCCCTGCCGTGCACAGAGCCTGTAACCACTGCACAGTAAAAACCCGGACCGGAGTATCAGCTGCGCTCAGGTTACTTCGCTAACACTTGCCTCCCGGTTGCCATGGCGACGTGGCAGCACAGAACAGGAGATCCTAACAGTACCCACCCCCTCTGACGAGGGGTCAAAGAACCCCTACCACCGGGTTTATCGGGGAACTGCGAGAAGAAAGAGCGTATCAGTCTGGGGGCATGAAGATCACAACTGCGCACCCACGACTGCTCCTCCGGGCCATACCCCTTCCAGTGCACCAAAAATGACAGCCGACCCCGAACCATCTTGGAGTCAAGAACCCTTTCAACAACAAACTCCCTCTGACCCCATATCAGAAGAGGAGAAGGTCTTCCACTGGAAGAAGGATTACTAACCGCCAGTTTTAAAAGGGAACAATTAAATGTTTTATTGATACCCAATGAACGGGGCAGATCTAACTGAAATGCCACCGGATTGATAACCCTGGTGATCTTATTAGGGCCGATGAACCGGGGGCCTAACTTATGAGATGGCTGTCTCAACTTCAAATTCTTGGTGGACAACCAGACGAAGTCTCCTAATTTGAAGCTGCAGGGTCTTTTCCACTTATCAAAAACCCTTTTGGTCACTAATGACACAGACACAAGGGCTTTCTTCACTTTCCACCAAATACCTCTAAGGACCGAAACCACAGAGGAACCACCAGGCGTGGAGTCCAGGGGGTCAAAAGAATTGGCCTTAGGATGATGCCCATACACACAAAGGAAGGGAGAGATCCCTGTAGCAGAGTGAGCCGCGTTGTTATAGGCAAACTCCGCCATGGACAGATGAGCAACCCAGTCAGTCTGACACTTGGAGACATAACACCTGAGGAACTGCTCCAAGGACTGGTTCACCCTTTCAGTCTGCCCATTAGACTGCAGATGGTAGCCCGACGACAAGCTGACAGAAATCTGGAGATCGGAACAAAATGCCCTCCAGAATTTGGCCACAAACTGGGATCCGCGGTCAGAGACCACATCAAGTGGCAACCCGTGGAGACGCACAACATGCAGCATAAATAATTCAGACAGGCGTCTGGCCGATGGCAGCCCAACCAGTGGAACGAAGTGCGCCATCTTCGAAAACCTGTCAACGACAACCCAGATGGCTGTCATCCCCGAGGATTTGGGCAAGTCCACCACATTTGATAAATAAAACCTGTGTTTTAAATTCCTTTTATATTTCACTTGCTTATATCAATTAGTGCTCTACCCATATACCCATACATAGGTAGTGCTGGTATATAAATTATTTTATATCTTTCATTCTTTTTTGTCTTTCAGGCTGACAATCACTTGCCTTATGTCATGCCTATTGAAAAATCTATATTAAATAAAAATAATAAGTTATGTTTTAATTTATTCATGAAACAAAGAAAAAAGAGTGTGCCACACATTAAGGCTTCTTTAGATATAAGCCCAAAAGCGTTTTTTTCTAAACCCCCTAACCAGTCATTGCAATTTGCTTAATGGCGCACCTCCAACCAGATTAGCTAATCTTTGGTATTAACACTTTCGGATTATTCCCTCTATCGGTTGGTTCATACATAGAAGGATCATAAAACAATTATCATTTGGGCCTGTGCATAGTCCCTCAGACTTAACGTCTTCCCTGGAAATACTTGTGGATGGAGCCCTTCATTCGCTTTGCCAGGATTTAAGGGTGGTCAATCTGTTGAAATCAGAGCACTACATTTTGGCCACCGTGCTCGATCCTAGGTGTAAAGCCTACGTTGTATCTCTCTTTCCGGACACAAGTCTGCAGAGGTGGAAAGACCTGCTGGTAAGAAAATTGTCAGCTCAAGCGGAACGTGACCCGTCAACAGCTCCTCCTTCATTTTCTCCAGCAACTGGGGCTGCGAGGAAAAGGATAACATTTCCGAGCCCACCCGCTGGACACAAAAGAGTAACAATACAAGTGACACAGTAACAGGAAATTGTTTCTGTCACCATAGCGACAATTATCTGGAAATAAGATAATACACAGACACATAAAAAGACTCAATGGAAATCTTTTGTTTTTAAAGAACTTTATTTCATATCTTTAATACAGATTTTTCTCTATATTTTAAACTTAAATAATACTTTACTCTGCACAACATGGATAAAATATCCTTTAAAAGCACAGAAACAATTCAAGTTACATTATAGTATTGCAGGTAAGTAAAACAGATACACATCAGGAGAGTCAAAACCCTATGGGGGTCATTCAGACCCAGCCGCAATAGTGGCCCGCAGCAGTTTACTGGTGGTGGCAAAATGCACATGCGCAGCAGGCGCGCAGACACACTCATTGTGGCTGCATCCCTGAGGGGTGAACGCGGGCGGGCCGGGATTATTTTCCAGGGGCTGCGTGATGTCACATCTGCGTTCATCTCTGATTAACCCCCTATAAGCTTCCAGAGTGCACCTCATATCTCATCTTTTCCAAGTTACTACAAATGATATGAGATCGGTAGCAGCACTACTTTCAGGATTATTATACAGAACACACATAAAGGCTGACACAGCAAATAACAGTAACACATACAAGGGATTAATTAGAAATAAGGAAGCAGAATCATCATTAAATCTAATTATCAACTGGTTCTGTGTGGGACCCATACACCTCTTTACTGCCTCCAGCAGCCCCTGGTGCTGCACTGCGGCCATTCACCCTGTCTCCCCCCAGTACTGCCACCCACCCTGTCTCCCCCCCACTACTGCCACCCGCTCTGTTTCCCTCTACTACTGCCTCCCACCCTGTCTCCCCCCCTACTGCCACCCATCTCCCCCACTACTGCCACCTGCCCCGTCTCCCCACACTACTGCCACCACCCTCTCGTTCCACTACTTCCACCCCACTGTCTCCCCCCACTACTGCCACCCACCCTGTCTCCTCCCCACTAGTCACCACCCTGTCTCCCCCCACTTCTGTCACTGACGAGTCTCCCCACTACTGCAACTGCCCTGTCTACCCCCAACTGCATCCGCTCTGTCTCCCACTACTGCCACTGCCCTGTCTCTCTCCACTACTGCTACCGCCCTTCTCCCTCAAAACTGCCACTGCAGTCTCTCCCCCACAACTGCATCAGCCCCGTCTCCCTCCACTACTGCCACCGCCATCTCCCCCCACTACTGCCACTGCCCCGTCTCTGCCCACAACTGCCATTGCCCTGTCTCCCCTCTTACACCTTAGCGCTGCTTGAGGACAATATTACATACAGACAGTGCCTCCGGCAGCCCCTACTACAGCACTAGTGTCACCACCCTGTCTCACCCCTGACCTCTCAGCACTGCTTGAGGATTCTTGGTACTGCTGGTAACAGTCCTACATCTGCAGGTGGAAGTAACTGGGCAGTAAGGAGGCAGAAGCTGCTTCTGGTACCATGGATCCTGGTCATGTAGGATTGGGAGAGTCAGTGAGATTATGTAAGAGTAACCATCTTACAGGCAGCCGGTGGTGGGAGCAGAGAATGGGTGTTATGTGGCAGGAACAAGCTGGTTAGGTAACAGCTTGGCTGCTGCATTCTGTACAAGCTACAAGCGGTGCAATTCTATTGCTGGGAGACCCAGGTAGAGGACATTGCAGTAGTCTATGTGTGATGATACAAGTGCATGTATGACTGTAGGTAGATCTTCTGAGGGAATAAAGTGCTGGAGTCTGGCTATGTTCCTCAGATGAGGATCTGATTGTGGCAGATACTGATGTCTAAGTGTCACTCCACCATCCAGGACACCAAGATTCCGCACATGATCAGCATTTTGTAACTCTGAACCCCCAAGCGTAAGTCTGGTTGGTTTGCAAAGCTGAACTGTAGCCCTGCCCTTTGGTGGTGAGCTTAAAGACCTGTTTCACCAGGACTGAATCACAGCCAACTGGTATCACCCATACCTGGAGCTCAGCTAGACAACCATTTAGGATTGGTACTGGGTTCTCAGTACCCAGAGCAAAAGACAGGTCATCTGCATAGCAGTGGTAGATGAGGGCATGACATCTGATTATTTCACCCAGTGGTAGCATGTATATTGCAAAAAGCATAGGAGATAGAATAAGAACCTTGAAGAACAACGCATGGCAATGATAAGTATACTCCAGAAGATTAAAATAGTTCCTCACCTGAGTGATGTCTATTGTGTGCAACAAGAGCTGCTTTATTTCTCAGAGTATAGAAATGGCCTCTCACCTGTGTGACTTTGCTGATGTCTAACAAGTTGTGATTTGTGTGCAAAACATTTCCCACACTCAGAACATGCAAATGGGTTCTCACCTGTGTGACTTCTGTGATGTATAACAAGATGTGATTTGTGTGCAAAACCTTTCCCACACTCAGAACATAGAAATAGCCTCTCACCTGTGTGAGTTTCCTGATGAGTAACAAGATATGATTTCCGTGTAAAACATTTCCCACACTCAGAACATGGAAATGGCTTCTCACCTGTGTGACTTCTCTGATGTTGAACAATATCTGATTTGTTTGCAAAACATTTCCCACACTCAGAGCATAGAAATGGCTTCTCACCTGTGTGAGTTCGCTGATGAGTAACCAGATATGATTTCCGTGTAAAACATTTCCCACACTCAGAACATGGAAATGGCTTCTCACCTGTGTGAGTTCTCTGATGATTAACAAGATCTGATTTGTGTGCAAAACATTTCCCACACTCAGAACATGGAAATGCCTTCTCACCTGTGTGAGTTCTCTGATGTCTAGCAAGATCTGATTTGTTTGAAAAACATTTCCCACACTCAGAGCATAGAAATGGCTTCTCACCTGTGTGAGTTCGCTGATGTGTAACAAGATGTGATTTCAGTGTAAAACATTTCCCACACTCAGAACATGGAAATGGCCTCTCACCTGTGTGACTTCTCTGATGTTTAACAAGATATGATTTGTATGTAAAACATTTCCAACACTCAGAACATATCAGTGGCCTTTCACCTGCCTTACCTGTATGTGGGTTAATATGCTTTGTGTTTTGTGTAAAACATTTGGCATCTATAGAACACGGAAACACTGTATCTACTGTCAGAGCTGTAACAGATGCACCAATATTAGAGTGATCAGGAGAACATTTCCCAGGATCAGAGGGACCAGCTGATAGAGCTGGATGTATAATTGGGGTAATGGGGTTATCTCCTGGAGAATCCTGTCTGCTGTCATTATCTTTTATGTCACAATCCGGGGATAACATTAGATGTCCTTCTGAGATATTCCTGCTTGTGTGTCCATCTGCTGGAAATAAAATACATTATGGAAATGTGACATTTTCTGTAACAATATTAATCTTGTAAACAATAGGAGAAGACGACTCTCTGGGACACTTAATTGTAAATGTCATAACTTTTTATGAAGGTTTTATAATATTGTGTCTCAGACTATCATTGTGTCCACCCTCCTGAGAACACTCACAATAACAAATGTAATATTATAATAAGACTTAGATAATAGGATTTTAATACCTATCGGTAATCCTTTACTCTTAATCCGTAGAGGATGCTGGGGTAACCATAAGAACCATGGGGTATGGACAGGATCCGCAGGAGACATGGGCACTTTAAGACTTTGAAAGGGTGTGAACTGGCTCCTCCCTCTATGACCCTCCTCCAGACTCTAGTTATAGGAACTGTGCCCAGGGAGATGGACATTTCGAGGAAAGGAATTATTGTTAAACTAAGGTGAGATACCTACCAGCTAACACCGCAAACACGCCACACAACATGGCATTCAACAGAACACAAGCCAACGGCATGAATAATAGCAGCAACATGCTGACAATAAACATAACACAACCTGTGTGTAACCATAACTAATAACTGCAGATACAGTACGCACTGGGATGGGCGCCCAGCATCCTCTATGGACTAAGAGAAAAGGATTTACCGGTAGGTATTAAAATCCTATTTTCTCATACGTCCTAGAGGATGCTGGGGTAACCATAGGAACCATGGGGTTATACCATAGCTCTAGAACTGACAGGAGAGTGCAGATGACTCTGCAGCACTGATTGACCAAACATGAGGTCCTCCTCAACCAGGGTATCAAACTTGCAAAACTTAGCAAAAGTGTTTGAACTCGACCAAGTAGCTGCTCGGCAAAGTATTAACGCCGAGACCCTCTGGGCAGCCGCCCAGGACTCCCCCACCTTCCTGGTAGAATGGGTCTTCACCGATTTTGATAATGGCAATCCAGCCGTAGAATGAGCTTGCTGAATCGTAGCACAAATCCAGCAAGCTATAGTCTGTTTGGAAGCAGGAGCCCCAATCTTGTTGGGATCATACAGGACAAACAGAGCCTCCATTTTCCTAATCTGAGCCAGTCTGGTGACATCAATTTTTAAAGCTCTGACCACATCGAGAGACTTCGACTCCACTAAGACGTCAGTAGCCACTGGCACCACAATAGGTTGGTTCATGTGGAATGACAACACCACCTTAGGCAGAAATTGACGAGTCCTCAACTCTGCTCTATCAAATAAGGGCTCTTGTGAGACAAGGCCCCTAACTCCGATACCCGCCTTGCGGATGCCAAGGCCAACAGCATGACCACTTTCCAAGTGACAAATTTCAACTCTACCTTCTGTAAAGGTTCAAACCAATGTGATTGAAGGAACTGCAACACCACGTTAAGATCCCATGGTGCCACTGGGGGCACAAATGGAGGTTGGATGTGCAACACGCCTTTTACGAAAGTCTGAACTTCTGGAAGGGAGGCAAATTATTTTTGAAAGAAAACCGATAAGGCTGAAATCTGTACTTTCATTGAGCCCAACTTTAAGCCCGCATCCACACCTGCTTGTAGAAAATGGAGAAAACATCCTAACTGAAATTCTTACGTAGAAGCCTTCTTGGATTCACACCAAGACACATATTTTCTCCAAATATGGTGGTAATGTTTAGACGTTACCCCTTCTCTAGCCTAAAGAATTGTGGGAATGACTTCACAGGGAATACCCTTTTGGGCTAGGATCCGGCGTTTAACCACCACGCCGTCAAACATAGCCACGGTAAGTCTTGATACACGCACGGCCCCTGCTGTAACAGATCCTCTCGTAGAGGAAGAGGTCGAGGATCTCCTATGAGTAATTCCTGAAGATCTGGATACCAAACCCTCCTTGGCCAGTCTGGAACAATGAGGATCGCCTGAACCTTTGTTCTTATGATCTTTAGTACTTTCGGAAATCAGAGGAAGCGGAGGGAATACATACCCCGACCGAAACACCCATGGTGTTACTAGGGCGTCCACAGCTATTGCTTGAGGGTCCCGCGACCTGGAACAATATCTCTGAAGTTACTTGTTGAGACGAGATGCCATCATGTCTATTTGAGGAACTCCCCAAAGACTTGTCACTTCTGTGAAGATCTCTTGATGAAGAGCCCACTCCCCTGGATGGAGATTGTGTCTGCTGAGGAAGTTTGCTTCCCAGTTGTCCATTCCTGGAATGAAGATTGCTGACAGAGCGCTGGTATGCTTTTCCGCCCAACGGAGAACTTTCGTGGCCTCTGCCATTGCTGCTCTGCTTTTTGTTCTGACCTGGCGGTTTATGTACGCTACTGCTGTTACATTGTCCGATTGAATCAGGACGGGCAGATTGCGCAGAAGATGTTCCACTTGAAGAAGGCCGTTGCAAATGGCCCTTAACTCCAGAATGTTTATGTGTAGACAAGTTTCTTGGCTTGACCATCTTCCCTTGAAGTTTTCCCCTTGCGTGACTGCACCCCAGCCTTGGAGACTCGCATCCGTGGTTACTAGGATCCAGTCCTGGATCCCGAACCTGCGCCCCTCTAGGAGGTGAGAGCTTTTCAGCCACCACAGGAGCGAGATTCTGGTCTTGGAAGACAGGATTATCCTTCGGTGCATGTGAAGGTGGGATCTGGACCACTTGTCCAACAGATCCCACTGAAACACCCTGGCATGGAATCTGCCAAACTGAATGGCCTCGAAAGCCGCCACCATTTTCCCCAGCAACTGAGTGCAGTGATGGATTGACACTCTTGCTGGTTTCAGAGTTTGTTTGACCAGGTTCTGAATTTCCAGAGCCTTTTCCACTGGAAGAAAAACTCTCTGTAATTCTGTGTCCAGAATCATTCCCAGAAAGGACAGCCGCGTCGTCGGCACCAACTGTGATTTCGGCAAGTTTAGGAGCCAACCATGTTGTTGCAGAACTGTCAGGGAGATCGTAATGTTCTGCAGTAACTGGTTCCTGGATCTCGCCTTTATCAGGAGATCGTCCAAGTACGGGATAATTGTGATTCTTCGCTTGCGCAGGAGAACCATCATTTCCGCCATTACTTTGGTGAAAACCCTCCGAGCCGTGGACAGACTAATTGGCAATGTCTGGAATTGGTAATGACAATCCTGAATTGCAAACCTCAGGTAAGCCTGATGCGGAGGATAAATGGGAACATGTAAGTAGGCATCTTTTATATCCACCGACACCATAAAATCCCCTTCCTCCAGACTGGAGATCACTGCCCGGAGAGATACCATCTTGAATTTGAATTTTCTTAGGTAGAAATTGAGGGATTTTAGATTCAGGATTGGTCTGACCGAGCCGTCCGGATTCGGGACCACGAATAGGCTCGAATAAAACCCTTCTCCCTGTTGTGATGGGGGAACCTTGATAATGATCTGATTTTGACACAACTTTTGTATTGCGTCGCGTACCACCTACCTGTCTGGAAGAGAAGCTGGTAAGGCCGATTTAAAAAAATCGGCGAGGGGGAACGTCTTGAAACTCTAGTTTGTACCCCATGTACACTATTTCCAAAACCCATGGATCCAGGGCCGAACAAACCCAGAACTGACTGAAGAGTTTGAGACGTGCTTCCACCGGTGCGGACTCCCGCAGAGGAGCCCCAGCGTCATGCGGTGGATTTGGCAGAAGCCGGGGAGGACTTCTACTCCTGGGAACCTGCCACGCCGGTGATCTTTTACCTTTTCTCCTTCCTCTAGTAGCAAGGAAGGAAGAACCTCGGCCTTTCTTGTATTTATTAGGCCGAAAGGACTGCATCTGATAGTGGTGTGTTTTCTTTTGTTGTGCAGGAACATAAGGTAAAAAGGATGACTTACCCGCGGTAGCCATAGATACCAAATCAGCGAGGCTGTCACCAAACAAGACACCATCTTTATATGGTAGAGATTCCATATTTCTCTTAGAATCAGCATTCCATTGATGAATCCACAATGCTCTCCTAGCTGAGACTGCCATGGCATTGGCTTTCGAACCCAAAAGGCCGATATCCCTCGCAGCTTCCTTTAGGTAGGCTGCAGCGTCCCTGATATGAACTAGTGTCAAGAGAATGCTATCCGTATCCAGGGTATCTATATCAGAAGACAAGCTATCAGCCCATTTTTCGATAGCACTACTCACCAAGGCAGATGCAATGGCTGGCCTGAGCAGCGTACCTGTGGTGACATAAATGGATTTCAATGTAGTTTCCTGCCTACGATCCGCAGGATCCTTAAGGGCTGCCGTGTCAGGGGACGGAAGAGCCACCTTTTTGGACAGCCGTGCTAGAGCCTTGTCCACAATGAGGGGTGACTCCCACTTTTCCCTATTTCCCGAGGGAAACGGATACGCCACCTGAATCCTTTTGGGAATCTGAAACTTTTTGTCAGGATTTTCACAAAACCTTTTGAAATAGAGCGTTCAGTTCATGAGAGGGAGGAAACGTTACCTCAGGCTTCTTCCCCTTATACATACAGACCCTTTTGTCAGGAAGAAGAGGGTCTTCCGAGATATGTAATACGTCTTTTATCGCCACAATCATGTACCAAATGCTCTTTGCCAATTTTGGATCTAATCTGGTATCACTGTAGTCGACACTGGAGTCAAAGTCCGTGTCGGTATCTGTGTTTGTTAACTGAGCAAACGATCGCTTTTGTGACCCCGAGGAGGTCTGGACTTGTAATAACACATCCTCCACAGATATCTTCCATGCCTGGTTCTGAGACTCAGATTTATCCGATCTCTTATTAATAAGAGCCACATTTGCATTCAAAGCATTCAACACATTTACCCAATCAGGAGTCGGCAATGCCGACAGGGTCACTCCCACAGCCGTTTGTGTCCCTAATACAGTCTCCTCCTGGGAAGAGCACTCCGCCTCAGACATGCCGACACACGTGTATTCGCCACTCACAAACACACTGGGCATACAGGGGACATACGCACCTAAAGTCTGACAGAGAGACACAGAGAGAGTTTGGCAGCTCACAACCCAGCGCTTCACCAACGGTTCTGAGAACACTAAACAATGCCTCAGACCTGCAGCGCTTTTATAACACACATATATTGCACCATTTTTACTGTGCCCCCCCCACCCCCCTGATATTTATGCAGCAGTGTGAGGAAGGACCAGCGTCTCTGCAGCCTGTTGTAGAGAAAATGGCGCTGTTGTGAGGGCTAAGCTCCGCCCCAGTAATGGCGCGCTTCAGTCCCGCTATTTTTAAATAAATATTTATACTGGCGAGGGTTAGGACAGTGCCCGGGCACTATGTCCCCTATAGCCAGTCTCCTTTGAGGTTTATATGCTGCCCAGGGCGCCACCCACCCCCCCCCCCCCGCACCCTGTAGTGCCGTGATGTAGTGGGAGCATGGTGCGTAGCGTGCGATCGCTGTGCGGTACCTCAGAAGCCTTCACTGAAGTCTTCTTTGCTTTTTTTACTCACCTGTCTTCTGACTTCTGGCTCTGCAAGGGGGGTGACGGCGGGCTCTGGGAACGAGCATCTAGGCGTACCTAGCGATCAGACCCTCAGGAGCTAATGGTGTCCTGTAGCCAAGAAGCAGATCCTTTAAACTCACTAGAAGTAGGTCTGACTTCTCTCCCCTAAGTCCCACGAAGCAGGGAGACTATTGCCGGCAGCCCCCCTGAAAATAAAAAAATCTAACATAAAGTCTTTTCCGGAGAAACTCTGTAGAGCTCCTCAGTGTGCATCCAGTCTGCCTGGGCACAATTCTAAAACTGGAGTCTGGAGGAGGGGCATAGAGGGAGGAGGCAGTTCATCCCATTCAAGTCTGAAAGTGCCCATGTCTCCTGCGGATCCCGTCTATACCCCATGATTCTTATGGTTACCCCAGCATCCTCTAGGACGTATGAGAAATATCTCTCTCTTGTACTGGTAACTAACCATGAAGTATAAATGGAGATGTAGTCACTCGCCAAGTCCTATGTCAGCACCAATGTAAAACAATGGATGGGGAACATATCGTATGAATTGGAGATTCTAGATGAACAATAACATCAGTCATATGAGCTGATGGATCAGAGAAATGTCTCCTAACGTTACTCCTGGAAGCATTGGTAAGGTAGCATTCCTTTATGTGTGTGCTCATACGCTGGTAAGCCTGTACATGTGTTACTCACCCTTATATAAGGTATATTGCTACAGCAGAGTAGGTGTGGAACAAGGTACTTTACATGCAATACACCATATAATACCCTGTAATCCTCATCTGCTAGGTTATAATCCACTTTCTCTTACGTCCTAGAGAATGCTGGGGTCCATTTAGTACCATGGGGTATAGACGGGTCCTTTGGGAGCCACTGGCACTTTAAGAGTTTATTAGTGTGGGCTGGCCCCTCCCTCTATGCCCCTCCTACCAGACTCAGTTTAGAAAATGTGCCCAGAGGAGTCGGTCACAGCTATGGGAGATCCTAGGAGTTTTCTTAGTTTTTTATTTTCTATTGTTAGTTAGGTACTACGATCCTGAGGGTGCTGATTGCAAGCCCATGAGGCGACTGCTCAATCCCGCAGCACGGCCGCCACCCCGTAACAGAGCCAGAAGAAAGTAAAGTGGTGAGTACAGCGCCGGTAGCCCGGTTAGCGGGTCACCGGCGGGTATGGTGGCACAAGGGTGGAAGCACAGCTCTGACAGGCTGTGCTCCAGGAAGGCTCAGCAACACACAGTGTAGGCGCTTTGAGGGGCGTCCTGAGCCAGCGCGGATAAACCCTACACTGGTCACGCAGCTAACAGGGGCTAATCCTCCTGTTATCACTAAAATCCTCAGGCCATTATAAACAATTAGTGCGGGAAGCCGCTCGCCATTACAAGGGGCGGGGCTTCCTCTCAGAGCGGATCCAGCACTCACCAGCGCCATTATCTCCCTGCAGATCATAGGAACTAGGACACTGACAGGGAGCGCTGCCCTCCCTATTAAGGTT
The DNA here is from genome assembly GCF_028390025.1 of Pseudophryne corroboree. Classification (NCBI taxonomy): domain Eukaryota; kingdom Metazoa; phylum Chordata; class Amphibia; order Anura; family Myobatrachidae; genus Pseudophryne; species Pseudophryne corroboree. The sequence goes on along the minus strand of NW_026967515.1, from coordinate 1,067,584 downwards.
AGTCAGCGCCGGGCTTTTATCATAACTACCTACAGGGGCGCTGTGTGGCTGGCTCCTTATACTCTGTGACTCTCTGAAGGTACTCTGGGAGGAACTGTGTCTGACATTTTCGTGTGTGTGTGTGTGTGTGTGTGTGTGTGTGTGTGTGTGTGAGTATATCCACATTACCATGTCTAAGGACTCTGTGTCCTGTGCTGCAGAGTGTGTATATTCTCCTGATGAGTCTATTCCATGTACTCAGGACTGCAATGTGCTGTCTCAGCCTTCTGAATCCGAACCCCCATGGGTGGATACTTTAAGGGGAATGATATCCCAGATTTCAACAAGGATGTCACATACTGAGAAAGAGACGCAGGTTTTGAGACAATCTGTAGTGGGTATGAAGTATTCAGCTCCCACTACTTCATCTAAAACCCCACCTACATACCCCAAAAAACGTACACTTGCCCAGATAATGCAAGCTGACACTGATACCGACTCTGATACAGGGGACGGTGATGGGGATATGCAGGGGCGGTGCATCCCTTGCTAAAGGGGTGCAGCTAATGATTGATGCCATTAGGAATGTTTTGCATATTTCTGAGAAGGTTCCGGAACAAGTAGAGGAATCTTATATTTCAGTAAATAAGAAATCCTCCCTCACCTTCCCTGCTTCTAAGGAGTTAAACTCCTTGTTTAAAAAATCCTGGGAAAACCCAGAGAAAATTCCAGATCCCTAAAAGAATTCTCATTGCTTTCCCTTTCCCTGAAGAGGATAGGAAGAAGTGGGAAAACCCACCTATAGTAGACGATTCTGTATCTAGGCTGTCTAAAAAGGTGGTTTTACCTGTCCCTGCTTCAACCGCCTTAAAGGAGCCAAGATTGAGACTACACTCAAAACACTATTCACTGCTACAGGCGTGGCTTTAAGGCCCATTATTGCTTGTGCGTGGATTTCTAAAGCCATAGTAAAGTGGTCAGGCACCTTACTAGAGGACTTAGATGCTATGGATAGGAGTGACATTGACTTGTTTTTACGTCACATACAGGATTCTGCAGGTTTTATGGTGGAGGCCATGAAGGACATTGGCCTGCTACTTCCATGGCTGTCTCGGCACACAGAGGACTCTGGCTACGTCAATGGACTGCGGATGCATAATCCAAGAAAAGTGTGGAGAACCTGCCATTCACAGGTCAGGCACTATTTGGGGACGCATTGGATGTGTGGATATCCACGGTGACTGCGGGTAAGCAGACATTTCTTCCCTCCACAGCAGCCCTGGTTAGGAAATCTTATCCTTCATCTACACTGCAGTCCTTTCGGACCGCAAAATTTTAAAAATCCAAACCCCCTCCAACCTTCTTTAGAGGAGGTCGGGAAAGATAAAAAAAAAACCTCACCAACAGGTTCCCAGGAACAGAAACCAGGTTTTGCTTCCTTCAAATCTTCAGCATGACGTTGGACCTCCCAGCGTGGAGATCAGGCAGGTGGGAGTGAGACTAAGAGATTTCAGTCACGTCTGGGCATCATCATGCCTATACCCCTGGGTAAAAGATATTGTTGCCATGGGGTACAGACTGGAGTTTCAGGAACTCCCACCTCACAGATTCTTCAAATCAGGCTTACCAGCATCGTTGACAGAAAGTGCTATCCTACAGGAAGCCATTCAAAAATTGGTACGAACAAATGTAATTGTTCCAGTTCCACCTCACCCAAAAACCAAGGGTTATTACTCAAACCTGTTTGTGGTACTGAAACCGGACAGTTCGGTAAGGCCTATATTGAACCTGAAGTTGTTGAACCCCTACTTGAGGGTTTTCCAATTCAAGATGGAGTCTCTGAGAGCGGTGATCTCAGGTCTGGAGGATATCAAGGATGCGTACCTTCACATTCCGACCTGGCCACCTCACCAGGCCTATCTACGGTTTGCACTACAGTACTGTCACTATCAGTTCCAGACGTTGCCATCTGGCCTCTCCACAGCACCGAGGGTGTTCACAAAGGTCATGGCGGAGATGATGCTCCTCCTACGCAAACAGGGAGTGAACATAATTCTATATCTGGATGATCTGCTGATAGAGGCATCTTCCAAGGAGAGTATTGCACTCTCACCTCAACTACTCTGGGATCATGGGTGGATCCTGAACCTTCCAAAGTCACATTTGGAACCGACAAGGAGACTGCCCTTCCTGGGGATGATACTCGACACGGAAGTGCAGAGGGTGTTTTCTACCGGTGGGGAGAGCGTTGGTGATCCTGTCAATTGTCAGGGATGTCATAAAACCTCCCCAAGTATCGGTTCATCAGTGCATTCGCCTTTTGGGGAAGATGGTAGCCTCCTATGAGGCTCTACAATACAGAAGATTCCATGCACTGTTCTTCCAGCTGGATCTCCTGGACAAGTGGTCAGGATCGAATCTTCACATGCACCAGCGGATACGCATGTCGCCGAATGCCAGATTTTCACTCCTCTGGTGGCTGCCAACTTCTCACCTGCTCCAGGGCCGCAGGTTCAGGATTCAGAATTGGATTCTTCTAACCACGGATGCAAGCCTCAAAGGTTGGGGAGCAGTCACCCAGGGGGAAAACTTCCAAGGAAAGTGGTCAAGCCGGGAATCTGTCTTTCAAATAAACATTCTGGAACTAAGGGCCATATACAACGGCCTTCTACATGCGGCACATCTACTGCAAGATCAGGCCATTCAAGTTCAGTCAGACAACGTCACAGCGGTGTCCTACATCAACAGGAGTGGTCTTCCTCAGCAGACACGATCTCCATCCACGGTGGGTGGGGTTTTAGATGGTGGGTGCTGTTGGCAATCAAGCCTCTATCAATGTGTGCATTTATATTTAATCAGAACACATACAGCACATTTTTCTAAACGGAGTCGGTTAGTAGGGGCATAGAGGGGAGGAGCCAGTACACTAATGATTTCTTAAAGTGCTAGGATCCAATAGACCCGATCTATACCCCATAGTACTAACACCGTCCCAGTATCCCCTAGAATGTTAAAGAAATTGGACATTCCTGTTGACAGTACTTCATGACACTTTACCTAAACCAATCCCGGAGGCGTTGTCTTCCGTCTCGAAGTAATATGATAAAGGAGTAAGACTGTTACAGACACTCAGGGGTAAATTTACTAAGGTCCCGATTTTGACCGAGATGCCGTTTTTTCTTCAAAGTGTCATCTCGGTCATTTACTAAACTCAAATCACGGCAGAGATGAGGGCATTCGTATTTTTTTGAAAGTAGTTGTAAAAAAATACGAATGAATACACCATCGGTCAAAATACGCCAGCAAATTAGTAGAACTCGGTCATTTACTAAAAAGTGCAAATCTCCAAAGAGGAAAGCACTGCCGTGAAAAATTACAAATCGCAAAAAAGTGCTAAAAAAAAGCAGACCTGATTTTTATATTCGTGATTGCATAGGCATGCAGGGATCCATGAGGTCCGTGCATGTCTATCAGTGGGAAGGGGTGGGAAAGTTGATTTTTTCACAAAAAAAAATGCGTGGGGTCCCCCCTCCTAAGCATAACCAGCCTCGGGCTCTTTGAGCCGATCCTGGTTGCAAAAATATGGGGAAAAAAATGACAGGGGTTCCCCCATATTTAAGCAACCAGCATCGGGCTCTGCGCCTGGTCCTGGTCCCAAAAATACGGGGGACAAAAAGAGTAGGGGTCCCCCGTATTTTTAAAACCAGCACCGGGCTCCACTAGCTGGACAGATAATGCCACAGCCGGGGGTCACTTTTATATAGTGCCCTGCGGCCGTGGCATCAAAAATCCAACTAGTCACCCCTGGCCGGGGTACCCTGGGGGAGTGGGGACCCCTTCAATCAAGGGGTCCCCCCCCCCAGCCTCCCAAGGGCCAGGGGTGAAGCCCGAGGCTGTCCCCCCCCATCCAATGGGCTGCGGATGGGGGGGCTGATAGCCTTTGTTGTAATTGAAAAGATATTGTTTTTAGTAGCAGTACTACAAGTCCCAGCAAGCCTCCCACCGTGAAAGTATAATTTTATTACATACATACACACATACATACATACTTACCTTATGTTCCCACGCAGGTCGGTCCTCTTCTCCAGTAGAATCCAAGGGGTACCTGTTGAAGAAATTATACTCACGAGATCCAGGGGCCCAGGGTCCGTGGAGAAATCCTTTGTAATCCACGAACTTAAAAAAAAAAAAAAAACGCTTACCCGAGCCACGCACTAAAAGGGGACCCATGTTTTCACATGGATCCCCTTTTCCCGACTGCCAGAAAACCCACTCTGACTTCTGTCTAAGTGGGTTTCCTCAGCCAATCAGGGAGCGCCACGTTGTAGCACTCTCCTGATCAGCTGTGTGCGCCTGTCTTCACTGACAGGCAGCACGCGGCACTGTTACAATGTAGCGCCTATGCGCTACATTGTAACCAATGCTGGGAACTTTCTGCCCTGCGGTTGACCTAAAGTGACGTCCTGCTGACCCTGGGCCCCTGGATCTCGTGAGTATAATTTCTTCAACAGGTACCCCTCAGAGTTTGTTTCCTACTGTAACATGTGCCAACTGGGACTAAGTTACTGGGCATGGATCTATTCTTGGGCCGGATTTATTTGCTCTTCTTATGGGTATAAAATGTATATTTTTATCTTTATATCCTGTGCTATGTATGAGATACACCAGAGTGTGTGGGGAGGAGACTGGTCAGATCTCTGGGCTGGGAACACACAGTGACATGATGTGAGGGGGAGAGCAGGAGTATAAATGGGGCTGATGGCTCCTGATGTATGAGATACACCAGAGAGTGTGGAGGAGACTGGTCAGATCTCTGGGCTGGTAACACACAGTGACATGATGTGAGGGGGAGAGCAGGAGTATAATAGGGGCTGATGGCTCCTGATGTATGAGATACACCAGAGAGTGTGGGGAGGAGACTGGTCAGATCTCTGGGCTGGTAACACACAGTGACATGATGTGAGGGGGAGAGCAGGAGTATAATAGGGGCCGATGTCTCCTGATGTATGAGATACACCAGAGAGTGTGGGGAGGAGACTGGTCAGATCTCTGGGCTGGTAACACACAGTGACATGATGTGAGGGGAGAGCAGGAGTATAATAGGGGATGATGGCTACTGATGTATGAGATACACCAGAGAGTGTGGGGAGGAGACTGGTCAGATCTCTGGGCTGGTAACACACAGTGACATGATGTGAGGGGGAGAGCAGGAGTATAATAGGGGCTGATGTCTCCTGATGTATGAGATACACCAGAGAGTGTGTGGAGGAGACTGGTCAGATCTCTGGGCTGGTAACACACAGTGACATGATGTGAGGGGGAGAGCAGGAGTATAATAGGGGCTGATGTCTCCTGATGTATGAGATACACCAGAGAGTGTGGGGAGGAGACTGGTCAGATCTCTGGGCTGGTAACACACAGTGACATGATGTGAGGGGGAGAGCAGGAGTATAATAGGGGCTGATGGCTCCTGATGTATGAGATACACCAGAGAGTGTGGGAGGAGACTGGTCAGATCTCTAGGCTGGAAACACACAGTGACATGCTGTGAGGAGGAGAGCAGGAGTATAATAGGGGCTGATGGCTCCTGATGTATGAGATACACCAGAGAGTGTGTGGAGGAGACTGGTCAGATCTCTGGGCTGGTAACACACAGTGACATGATGTGAGGGGGAGAGCAGGAGTATAATAGGGGCTGATGTCTCCTGATGTATGAGATACACCAGAGAGTGTGGGGAGGAGACTGGTCAGATCTCTGGGCTGGTAACACACAGTGACATGATGTGAGGGGGAGAGCAGGAGTATAATAGGGGCTGATGTCTCCTGATGTATGAGATACACCAGAGAGTGTGGGGAGCAGATTGGTCAGACCTCTTGGCTGGTAACACACAGTGACATGATGTGAGGGGAGAGCAGGAGTATAATAGGGGCTGATGGCTCATGAAGTATGAGATACACCAGAGAGTGTGGGGAGGAGACTGGTCAGATCTCTGGGCTGGTAACACACAGTGACATGATGTGAGGGGGAGAGCAGGAGTATAATAGGGGCTGATGTCTCCTGATGTATGAGATACACCAGAGAGTGTGGGGAGGAGACTGGTCAGATCTCTGGGCTGGTAACACACAGTGACATGATGTGAGGGGGAGAGCAGGAGTATAATAGGGACTGATGGCTCCTGATGTAGGAGATACACCAGAGAGTGTGGGGAGGAGACTGGCCAGATCTCTGGGCTGGTAACACACAGTGACATGATGTGAGGGGGAGAGCAGGAGTATAATAGGGACTGATGGCTCCTGATGTATGAGATACACCAGAGAGTGTGGGGAGGAGACTGGTCAGATCTCTGGGCTGGTAACACACAGTGACATGATGTGAGGGGGAGAGCAGGAGTATAATAGGGACTGATGGCTCCTGATGTATGAGATACACCAGAGAGTGTGGGGAGGAGACTGGTCAGATCTCTGGGCTGGTAACACAGTGACATGATGTGAGGGGGAGAGCAGGAGTATAATAGGGACTGATGGCTCCTGATGTATGAGATACACCAGAGAGTGTGGGGAGGAGACTGGTCAGATCTCTGGGCTGGTAACACACAGTGACATGATGTGAGGGGGAGAGCAGGAGTATAATAGGGACTGATGGCTCCTGATGTATGAGATACACCAGAGAGTGTGGGGAGGAGACTGGCCAGATCTCTGGCCTGGTAACACACAGTGACATGATGTGAGGGGGAGAGCAGGAGTATAATAGGGGCTGATGGCTGCTGATGTATGAGATACACCAGAGAGTGTGGAGACTGGTCAGATCTCTGGGCTGGTAACACACAGTGACATGATGTGAGGGGGAGAGCAGGAGTATAATAGGGGCTGATGTCTCCTGATGTATGAGATACACCAGAGAGTGTGGGGAGGAGACTGGTCAGATCTCTGGGCTGGTAACACACAGTGACATGATGTGAGGGGGAGAGCAGGAGTATAATAGGGCTGATGGCTCCTGATGTATGAGATACACCAGAGAGTGTGGGGAGGAGACTGGTCAGATATCTGGGCTGGTAACACAGTGGCATGATGTGAGGGGGAGAGCAGGAGTATAATAGGGGCTGATGGCTCCTGATGTATGAGATACACCAGAGAGTGTGGGGAGGAGACTGGTTAGATCTCTGGGCTGGTAACACACAGTGACATGATGTGAGGGGAGAGCAGGAGTATAATAGGGGCTGATGTCTCCTGATGTATGAGATACACCAGAGAGTGTGGGGAGGAGACTGGTCAGATCTCTGGGCTGGTAACACACAGTGACATGATTGAGGGGGAGAGCAGGAGTATAATAGGGGCTGATGGCTACTGATATATGAGATACACCAGAGAGTGTGGGGAGGAGACTGGTTAGATCTCTGGGCTGGTAACACACAGTGACATGATGTGAGGGGAGAGCAGGAGTATAATAGGGGCTGATGTCTCCTGATGTATGAGATACACCAGAGAGTGTGGGGAGGAGACTGGTCAGATCTCTGGGCTGGTAACACACAGTGACATGATGTGAGGGGGAGAGCAGGAGTATAATAGGGCTGATGGCTCCTGATGTATGAGATACACCAGAGAGTGTGGGGAGGAGACTGGTCAGATATCTGGGCTGGTAACACAGTGGCATGATGTGAGGGGGAGAGCAGGAGTATAATAGGGGCTGATGGCTCCTGATGTATGAGATACACCAGAGAGTGTGGGGAGGAGACTGGTCAGATCTCTGGGCTGGTAACACACAGTGACATGATGTGAGGAGAGCAGGAGTATAATAGGGACTGATGTCTCCTGATGTATGAGATACACCAGAGAGTGTGAGGTGGAGACTGGTTAAATCTCTAGGCTGGTAACACACAGTGACATGATGTGAGGGGAGAGCAGGAGTATAATAGAGGCTGATGTCTCCTGATGTATGAGATACACCAGAGAGTGTGAGGAGGAGACTGGTCAGATCTCTGGGCTGGTAACACACAGTGACATGATGTGAGGGGGAGAGCAGGAGTATAATAGAGGTGATGGCTCCTGATGTATGAGATACACCAGAGAGTGTGGGGAGGAGACTGGTCAGATCTCTGGGCTGGTAACACACAGTGACATGATGTGAGGGGAGAGCAGGAGTATAATAGGGGCTGATGGCTCCTCATGTATGAGATACACCAGAGAGTGTGGGGAGGAGACTGGTCAGATTTCTGGGATGGTAATATACAGTGACATGATGTGAGGGGGAGAGCAGGAGTATAATAGGGGCTGATGGCTCCTGATGTATGAGATACACCAGACAGTGTGGGGAGGAGACTGGTCATATCTCTTGGCTGGTAACACAGTGACATGATGTGAGGGGGAGAGCAGGAGTATAATAGGGGCTGATGTCTCCTGATGTATGAGATACACCAGAGAGTGTGGGAAGGAGACTGGACAGATCTCTGGGCTGGTAACACAGTGACATGATGTGAGGGGGAGAGCAGGAGTATAATAGGGGCTGATGACTCCTGATGTATGAGATACACCAGATAATATGGGGAAGAGACTGGTCAGATCTCTGGGCTGGTAACACACAGTGACATGATGTGAGGAGAGCAGGAGTATAATAGGGGCTGATGGCTCCTGATGTATGAGATACACCAGAGAGTGTGAGGTGGAGACTGGTTAAATCTCTGGGCTGGTAACACACAGTGACATGATGTGAGGGGGAGAGCAGGAGTATAATAGGGGCTGATGGCTCCTCATGTATGAGATACACCAGAGAGTGTGGGGAGGAGACTGGTCAGATTTCTGGGATGGTAATATACAGTGACATGATGTGAGGGGGAGAGCAGGAGTATAATAGGGGCTGATGGCTCCTGATGTATGAGATACACCAGAGAGTGTGGGGAGGAGACTGGTCAGATCTCTGGGCTTGTAACACACAGTGACATGATGTGAGGGGAAGAGCAGGAGTATAATAGGGGCTGATGTCTCCTGATGTATGAGATACACCAGAGAGTGTGGGGAGGAGACTGGTCAGATCTCTGGGCTGGTAACACACAGTGACATGATGTGAGGGGGAGAGCAGGAGTATAATAGGGGCTGATGGCTCCTGATGTATGAGATACACCAGAGAGTGTGGAGACTGGTCAGATCTCTGGGCTGGTAACACACAGTGACATGATGTGAGGGGGAGAGCAGGAGTATAATAGGGGCTGATGTCTCCTGATGTATGAGATACACCAGAGAGTGTGGGGAGGAGACTGGTCAGATCTCTGGGCTGGTAACACACAGTGACATGATGTGAGGGGGAGAGCAGGAGTATAATAGGGGCTGATGGCTCCTGATGTATGAGATACACCAGAGAGTGTGGAGACTGGTCAGATCTCTGGGCTGGTAACACACAGTGACATGATGTGAGGGGGAGAGCAGGAGTATAATAGGGGCTGATGTCTCCTGATGTATGAGATACACCAGAGAGTGTGGGGAGGAGACTGGTCAGATCTCTGGGCTGGTAACACACAGTGACATGATGTGAGGGGGAGAGCAGGAGTATAATAGGGCTGATGGCTCCTGATGTATGAGATACACCAGAGAGTGTGGGGAGGAGACTGGTCAGATATCTGGGCTGGTAACACAGTGGCATGATGTGAGGGGGAGAGCAGGAGTATAATAGGGGCTGATGGCTCCTGATGTATGAGATACACCAGAGAGTGTGGGGAGGAGACTGGTCAGATCTCTGGGCTGGTAACACACAGTGACATGATGTGAGGGGGAGAGCAGGAGTATAATAGGGCTGATGGCTCCTGATGTATGAGATACACCAGAGAGTGTGGGGAGGAGACTGGTCAGATATCTGGGCTGGTAACACAGTGGCATGATGTGAGGGGGAGAGCAGGAGTATAATAGGGGCTGATGGCTCCTGATGTATGAGATACACCAGAGAGTGTGGGGAGGAGACTGGTTAGATCTCTGGGCTGGTAACACACAGTGACATGATGTGAGGGGAGAGCAGGAGTATAATAGGGGCTGATGTCTCCTGATGTATGAGATACACCAGAGAGTGTGGGGAGGAGACTGGTCAGATCTCTGGGCTGGTAACACACAGTGACATGATGTGAGGGGGAGAGCAGGAGTATAATAGGGGCTGATGGCTCCTAATGTATGAGATACACCAGAGAGTGTGGAGACTGGTCAGATCTCTGGGCTGGTAACACACAGTGACATGATGTGAGGGGGAGAGCAGGAGTATAATAGGGGCTGATGTCTCCTGATGTATGAGATACACCAGAGAGTGTGGGGAGGAGACTGGTCAGATCTCTGGGCTGGTAACACACAGTGACATGATGTGAGGGGGAGAGCAGGAGTATAATAGGGGCTGATGGCTCCTGATGTATGAGATACACCAGAGAGTGTGGAGACTGGTCAGATCTCTGGGCTGGTAACACACAGTGACATGATGTGAGGGGGAGAGCAGGAGTATAATAGGGGCTGATGTCTCCTGATGTATGAGATACACCAGAGAGTGTGGGGAGGAGACTGGTCAGATCTCTGGGCTGGTAACACACAGTGACATGATGTGAGGGGGAGAGCAGGAGTATAATAGGGCTGATGGCTCCTGATGTATGAGATACACCAGAGAGTGTGGGGAGGAGACTGGTCAGATATCTGGGCTGGTAACACAGTGGCATGATGTGAGGGGGAGAGCAGGAGTATAATAGGGGCTGATGGCTCCTGATGTATGAGATACACCAGAGAGTGTGGGGAGGAGACTGGTTAGATCTCTGGGCTGGTAACACACAGTGACATGATGTGAGGGGAGAGCAGGAGTATAATAGGGGCTGATGTCTCCTGATGTATGAGATACACCAGAGAGTGTGGGGAGGAGACTGGTCAGATCTCTGGGCTGGTAACACACAGTGACATGATGTGAGGGGGAGAGCAGGAGTATAATAGGGGCTGATGGCTACTGATATATGAGATACACCAGAGAGTGTGGGGAGGAGACTGGTTAGATCTCTGGGCTGGTAACACACAGTGACATGATGTGAGGGGAGAGCAGGAGTATAATAGGGGCTGATGTCTCCTGATGTATGAGATACACCAGAGAGTGTGGGGAGGAGACTGGTCAGATCTCTGGGCTGGTAACACACAGTGACATGATGTGAGGGGGAGAGCAGGAGTATAATAGGGCGGATGGCTCCTGATGTATGAGATACACCAGAGAGTGTGGGGAGGAGACTGGTCAGATATCTGGGCTGGTAACACAGTGGCATGATGTGAGGGGGAGAGCAGGAGTATAATAGGGGCTGATGGCTCCTGATGTATGAGATACACCAGAGAGTGTGAGGTGGAGACTGGTTAAATCTCTGGGCTGGTAACACACAGTGACATGATGTGAGGGGAGAGCAGGAGTATAATAGAGGCTGATGTCTCCTGATGTATGAGATACACCAGAGAGTGTGAGGAGGAGACTGGTCAGATCTCTGGGCTGGTAACACACAGTGATATGATGTGAGGGGGAGAGCAGGAGTATAATAGAGGTGATGGCTCCTGATGTATGAGATACACCAGAGAGTGTGGGGAGGAGACTGGTCAGATCTCTGGGCTGGTAACACACAGTGACATGATGTGAGGGGAGAGCAGGAGTATAATAGGGGCTGATGGCTCCTCATGTATGAGATACACCAGAGAGTGTGGGGAGGAGACTGGTCAGATTTCTGGGATGGTAATATACAGTGACATGATGTGAGGGGAAGAGCAGGAGTATAATAGGGGCTGATGGCTCCTGATGTATGAGATACACCAGACAGTGTGGGGAGGAGACTGGTCATATCTCTTGGCTGGTAACACAGTGACATGATGTGAGGGGGAGAGCAGGAGTATAATAGGGGCTGATGTCTCCTGATGTATGAGATACACCAGAGAGTGTGGGAAGGAGACTGGACAGATCTCTGGGCTGGTAACACAGTGACATGATGTGAGGGGGAGAGCAGGAGTATAATAGGGACTGATGGCTCCTGATGTATGAGATACACCAGAGAGTGTGGGGAGGAGGCTGGACAGATCTCTGGGCTGGTAACACACAGTGACATGATGTGAGGGGGAGAGCAGGAGTATAATAGGGGCTGATGACTCCTGATGTATGAGATACACCAGAGAATATGGGGAAGAGACTGGTCAGATCTCTGGGCTGGTAACACACAGTGACATGATGTGAGGAGAGCAGGAGTATAATAGGGGCTGATGGCTCCTGATGTATGAGATACACCAGAGAGTGTGAGGTGGAGACTGGTTAAATCTCTGGGCTGGTAACACACAGTGACATGATGTGAGGGGGAGAGCAGGAGTATAATAGGGGCTGATGGCTCCTCATGTATGAGATACACCAGAGAGTGTGGGGAGGAGACTGGTCAGATTTCTGGGATGGTAATATACAGTGACATGATGTGAGGGGGAGAGCAGGAGTATAATAGGGGCTGATGGCTCCTGATGTATGAAATACACCAGACAGTGTGGGGAGGAGACTGGTCATATCTCTTGGCTGGTAACACAGTGACATGATGTGAGGGGGAGAGCAGGAGTATAATAGGGGCTGATGTCTCCTGATGTATGAGATACACCAGAGAGTGTGGGGAGGAGACTGGTCAGATCTCTGGGCTGGTAACACAGTGACATGATGTGAGGGGGAGAGCAGGAGTATAATAGGGACTGATGGCTCCTGATGTATGAGATACACCAGAGAGTGTGGGGAGGAGGCTGGTCAGATCTCTGGGCTGGTAACACACAGTGACATGATGTGAGGGGGAGAGCAGGAGTATAATAGGGGCTGATGACTCCTGATGTATGAGATACACCAGAGAATATGGGGAAGAGACTGGTCAGATCTCTGGGCTGGTAACACACAGTGACATGATGTGAGGAGAGCAGGAGTATAATAGGGGCTGATGGCTCCTGATATATGAGATACACCAGAGAGTGTGGGGAGGAGGCTGGTCAGATCTCTGGGCTGGTAACACACAGTGACATGATGTGAGGGGGAGAGCAGGAGTATAATAGGGGCTGATGGCTCCTGATATATGAGATACACCAGAGAGTGTGGGGAGGAGACTGGTCAGATCTCTGGGCTGGTAACACAGTGACATGATGTGAGGGGGAGAGCAGGAGTATAATAGGGGCTGATGGCTCCTGATGTATGAGATACACCAGAGAGTGTGGGGAGGAGGCTGGTCAGATCTCTGGGCTGGTAACACACAGTGACATGATGTGAGGGGGAGAGCAGGAGTATAATAGGGGCTGATGGCTCCTGATATATGAGATACACCAGACAGTGTGGGGAGTAGACTGGTCAGATCTCTGGGCTGGTAACACACAGTGACATGACGTAAGGAGAGCAGGAGCATAATAGGGGCTGATGGCTCCTGATATATGAGACACACCAGAGAGTGTGGGGAGGAGACTGGTCAGATATCTGGCTGGTAACACAGTGACATGATGTGAGGGGGAGAGCGGGAGTATAATAGAGGTGATGGCTCCTGACTCCCCCACTGGGCAAATACAGTTCCCTAATTTGTACTGACAGAGGAGGGTGTAGGATAAGAGATTGCTGTAGTGACTGAGCAAGGAGAATATATGACTCTTTTCTGTAATAAGTGTTTATTACTCACCTCTGCTGATATCTGTAGGGATCTCCTCCTCCTTACACTGCTGATCACCCCTCACATACGTCTCTTCTTCTCCCTCTATATCTTCTGCCTTCATATCAGTCACATACGTCTCTTCTTCTCCCTCTGTATCTTCTGCCTTTATATCAGTCACATACGTCTCTTCTTCTCCCTCTATATCTTCTGCCTTTATATCAGTCACATACGTCTCTTCTTCTCCCTCTATATCTTCTACCTTCATATCAGTCATATACGTCTCTTCTTCTCCCTCTATATCTTCTGCCTTTATATCAGTCACATACGTCTCTTCTTCTCCCTCTATATCTTCTGCCTTTATATCAGTCACATACGTCTCTTCTTCTCCCTCTATATCTTCTGCCTTTATATCAGTCAAATACGTCTCTTCTTCTCCCTCTGTATCTTTGACTTTAATATTATTTAATTGGGCTTCACCCTATGTAAACCATTAATAAAAGATTGTAAAATTGTTGATTTCAGTAATGGATTAAACAATACAAATATAATGACACACACAGCTGCTCTACACATCATATAGTGACAGTCACTTTGGTATATTGGGGAGACCCTAAATCCCACCTACCTGATCCTCACCTCTTCAGGCATAACCCAGACAAGTACCCCTGGTGTTACTGTATAATGTCCCATTCCCAGCAGTCACCTCTCCAGTCATCACCCAGACACGTCCCCTGGTGTTACTGTATAATGTCTCATTCCCAGCAGTCACCTCTCCAGTCATCACTCAGACACGTCCCCTGGTGTTACTGTATAATGCCCCATTCCCAGCAGTCACCTCTCAATTCATCACCCAGACCCCCCCCATGTGTTACTGTATAATGCGCCATTCTCAGCAGTCACCTCTCCAGTCATCACCCAGACACAACCCCTGGTGTTACTATATTGCCCCATTCCCAAGCGGTCACCTCTCCAGTCATCACCCAGACACGTTCCCCGGTGTTACTGTATAATGCCCCATTCTCGGCAGTCACCTCTCCAGTCATCACCCAGACACGTCCCCCGGTGTTACTGTAGAATGCCCTATTCCCAGCCGTCACCTCTCCAGTCAGCAACTGAATGATCTTCTTGGTGAGTTCCAGGATCTTCTGATCATTTTGTCTCTCATGTGTCAGTGAGTGAGGTGGAGGCACGGTGATGGGGCTCTGGGTTCTACTCAGTCCCCCTGATACAGGGGGATGGCTGCTGGTTGTCTCATACTCATCGGATGTCTTCTTCACTATTGTGTAATCCTGTGTAATGGTGGAGACATCAAATATCAATATATACACTCCCAAATCCCCTCACCTCCCCAGTCATGTCCCTGTATTATTACTATAGATATGTGATGTCACTGTGACACTCCCAGATCCCCTCACTTTCTCAGTCATGTCCCTGTATTATTACTATAGATATAAGTGATTTTTCTGTGACGCTCCCAGATCCCCCAAACTCCCTAGTCATGTTCATGTATTATTACTATAGATATAAGTGACATCACAGTGACGCTCCTAGATCTCCTCACGTCCCCAGTCATGTCCCTGTATTACTATAGATATAAGTGACGTCACTGTGACTCTCCCAGACCCCTTCAATTCCCCAGTCACGTCCCTGTATTATTGATATAGATATAAGTGAGGTCACTGTGACTTTACCAGATCCCCTCCCCTCCCCAGTCATGTCCCTGTATTATTACTATAGATATAAGTGATTTCACTGTGACGCTCCCAGATCCCATCACCTTTCCAGTCATGTCCCTGTATTATTACTATTGATATGAGTGACATCACTATGAAGCCCAAAGATCCCTTCACCTCCCCATTCATGTCCCTGTATTATTACTATAGACAAAAGTGACATCACTGTAACACTCCCAAATCCCCTCACCTCCCCAGTCATGTCCCTGTATTATTCCTATAGATATGTGACATCAAAGTGATGCTCCCAGATCCCTTCAACTCCCCAGTCAGGTCCCTGTATTACTATAGATATGTGATGTCACTGAGACACTCCCAGATCACCTCACCTCCCCTGTCATGTCCCTGTGTTATTACTATAGATATGTGACATCACTGCGCTGCTCCCAGATCCCCTTTCATCCCCAGTCATGTCCCTGTATTATTACTATAGATATAAGTAATGTCACTGTGACGCGCCCAGATCCCCTCACCTCCCAAGTCATGTCCCCATATTATTACTAGAGATACAAGTGATTTCACTGTGATGCTCCCAGATCCCCCCACCTCCGCAGTCAAGTCCCTTTATTATTACTATAGATATAAGTTACTTAACAGTAACACTTCAAAATCCCGTCACCACCCCAGTCATGTCCCTATATTATTACTATAGATATAAGTGACACTGACATCGCAGTATTATTAGTATAGATATGTGACCTCACTGTTACGCTCCGATTCCCTAAACTCCCCAGTTGTATCCCTGTATTATGACTATAGATATTAGTAATGTCACAGTGACGCACCCAGATCCCCTCACCTCCCCAGTCATGTCCCTGTATTATTACTATAGATAAAAGGAATTTCACTGTATAGCTCCAAGAGCCACACACCTCATTAGTCATGTCCCTGTATTACCATAGATATAAGTGACATCACTGTGACACTCCCAGATCCGCCCCACCTGCCCAGTCATGTCCTTGCATTATTAATTTAGATATAAGTGATGCCACAGTGATGCTTCCAGTTCACCTCACCTCTCCAGTCATGTCCCTGTATTATTACTATAGATAAAAGTGATGTCTACAGTGACACTCCCAGACTCCCTCACCTCGCCAGTCATGTCCCTGTATTATTACTATAGATATAAGGTCACAGTGATGCTCCCAGATCCTATCACCTCCCCAGTAATGTCCCTGAATTATTACAATAGATATAAGTGATGTCACTGTGACACTGCCAGATCTATTCACCTCCCCAGTCATGTCCCTGTATTATTAGTATAGATATAAGGTCACTGTTACGCTTCCAGATCCCCTCACTCCCCCAGTCATGTCCAATTTATTAGTATAGATATAAGGTCACTGTGATGCTCCCAGATCCTCTCATCTCCCCAGTTATGTCCCTGTATTATTACTAGAGATATAAGGTCTCTGTGACACTCCCAGATCCCCTCACCTCCCCAGTCATGTTCCTGTATTGTTACTATAGATATAAGTGATGTCACTGTGACACTCCCAGATCCCCTCACCTCCCCAGTCATGTTCCTGTACTGTTACTATAGATAAAAGGTCACTGTGACGCTCCCAGATCCACTCACCTCCCCAGTCAGCAGGTAGATGATCTCCAGGGTGATATTTATTATCCTCTCAGTCCTGTGACTCCTGTCCTTGTCCATCCTCAGTGAATCAGAGAGAATACAGAACGTGTGATGTGTAATAAAGACTCCGTTCCTCACAGCTGGAGTTCCTGGAATAAATATAACACATAAAACATATTGCACATGTAACATAGTTAATGTGGAATAGAGTGGCCATTAAGTATCCTATTCCCCCTCCCCACAGCCATAGAGTCCTGGTCAGTGTCTCCAAGGTTCCCGTGATCCAGCCCCATAAGGCTGTACTGCATAGTGGGCCTGATCTAGAGTGTAGCGCTATTGTAGATGGAGTCACAATGAGCTGATGTTCGGTACACCGCTCATGTGCACGACCCGTACGGAGCATGTGCTCTATGTGTCCTGAGTTGTCAGACGAGTATGGCTGCAGGAGACAGGCAGGGGAAAGGCGGCAGGAGACAGGCAGGGGAAAGGCGGCAGGAGACAGGCAGGGGAAAGGCGGCAGGAGACAGGCAGGGGAAAGGTGGCCGGAGACAGGGAGGTGGGCAGCAGGGTGGGGATGGCAGGAGACAGGCAGGGGAAAGGCGGCAGGAGACAGGCAGGGGAAAGGCGGCAGGAGACAGGCAGAGGAAAGGTGACAGGAGACAGGCAGTGGAAAGGCGGCAGGAGACCTGGCAGGGGAAAGGGTTCAGGAGACAGGCAGTGGAAAGGCGGCAGGAGACAGGCAAGGGAAATATTGCAGGAGACAGGCAGGGGAAAGGCGTCAGGAGACAGGTAGGGGAAAGGTTGCAGGCGACAGGAGACAGGCTTGGGAAAGGTTGCAAGAGACAAGCAAAGGAAAGGCGGCAGGAGACAGGCAGGGGAAAGGCGGCAGGAGACAGGCAGGGGAAAGGTGGCAGGAGACAGGCAGGGGAAAGGCTCCAGGAGACAGGCAGGGGAAAGGCTGCAGGAGACAAGCAAGGGAAAGATTGCAGGAGACAGGCAGGGGAAAGGCGGCAGGAGACAGGCAGGGGAAAGGCGGCAGGAGACAGGCAGGGAAAAGGTGGCAGGAGACAGGCAGGGAAAAGGTGGCAGGAGACAGGCAGGGAAAAGGTGGCAGGAGACAGGCAGGTGGGCAGCAGGGTGGGGGTGGCAGGAGACAGGTAGGGGAAAGGCGGCAGGAGACAGGCAGTGGAAAGGTGGCAGGAGACAGGCAGTGGAAAGGTGGCAGGAGACAGGGAGGGGAAAGGCGGCAGGAGACAGGCAGGGGAAAGGTGGCTGGAGACAGGCAGGTGAAAGGTGGCCGGAGACAGGCAGGGAAAGGTGGACGGAGACAGGGAGGTGGGCAGCAGGGTGGGGGAGGCAGGAGACAGGCAGAGGAAAGGCGACAGGAGACAGGCAGGGGAAAGGTTGCAGGAGACAGGCAAGGGAAAGCTTGCAGGAGACAGGCAGGGGAAAGGCAGCAGGAGACAGGCAGGGGAAAGGCTGCAGGAGACAGGCAGGGAAAAGGTGGCAGGTGACAGGCAGGGGAAAGGCGGCAGGAGATAGGCAGGGGAAAGGCGGCAGGAGACAGGCAGGGAAAAGGTGGCAGGTGACAGGCAGGTGGGCAGCAGGGTGGGGGTGGCAGGAGACAGGCAGGGGAAAGGCGGCAGGAGACAGGCAGGGGAGAGGCGGCAGGAGACAGGCAGGGGAAAGGCGGCAGGAGACAGGCAGGGGAAAGGCGGCAGGAGACAGGCAGGGGAAAGGCGGCAAGAAGCAATGTGGCAGATGTATTAACCTGGAGAAGGCATAAGGAAGTGATAAACCAGTGATAAATGGAAGGTGATAAACACACCAACCAATCAGTTCCAATATGTAAATTAACAGTTAGGAGGTGATTGGCTTGTGCGTGTATCACCTTGCATTTTTCACTGGTTTATCCCTTCCTTATGCCATCTCCAGGTTAATACATCTGCCCCAATATTTATTCTCAGGAGATTGAATAAATTCTTAATCATTTGTAATAAAAGTTGAAGTTTTATTCTTTGAGAATATCTCATTATTTCTTCACAAGAGTGCGCCCACAAAGAAGTCCACTTTCTTTCTCTTGTCACTGTGGCACTCCCAGGTCCTCCTCACCTCCCCAATCATATCCTTGTATTATTACTATAGATATTAGTGAGGTCATTGTGACACTCCCAGATCCCCTCACCTCACCAGTCACATCCCTGTATAATTACTATAGATATAAGTGATGCCACTGTGACATTCCTAGGTCCCTCTCACCTCCCCAATCATGTCCCTGTATTATTATTATTATAGATATTAGTGAGGTCACTGTTACATTCCCAGAACTCTCACCTCCCCAGTCATGTCTCTGTATTATTACTATAGATATAAGTGATGTCACTGTGACACTCCCAGATCCGATCACCTCCCCAATCATGTCCCTGTATTATTACTATAGATATTAGTGAGGTCACTGTGACATTCCCAGGTCACGCTCACCTCCCCAGTCATGTCCCTGTATTATTACTATAGATATAAATGATGTCACTGTGACAGTCCCAGGAGTGTGATATACATTTGCTTTATACTGCTCCAATTATCATCTGTTACACATGCCAGGGATATTATGGTCTCTGCTTTAATATATCCTAGAATTTGAGCAATATCTTCAATCCCCACAATTTCATATAATAAGATTAATAATAATAACAACAACAACAACACTAAAGGCTGCACCCCAGTATAAAAATAATAACATATGTCTTTATTAACAGGACACCACAGGTTGCTCCTCCTGTATAATAATAATAATAATAATAATTATAATGACACCACAGGCTACTCCCCATGTATTATAATAACAGGACACCACAGGCTGCTCACCCTGTATAATAATAACAGGACACCACAGGCTGCTGCTCCCTCTGTATAATGATAATATTAATAATAATAATAATAATAATAATAATAAGAACAACAACAACAACAACTGGATTCCACAGGTTGCTCCTCCAGTATTATAATAGTAACAGGACACCACAGGCTGCTTCTCCTGTATTATAATAATAACAGGACACCAAAAGCTGCTCCCCCTGTATAATAATAATAAATAAGAATTTACTCACCGGTAATTCTATTTTTCGTAGTCCGTAGTGGATGCTGGGGACTCCGTAAGGACCATGGGGAATAGACGGGCTCCACAGGAGACTGGGCACTTTAAAAGAAAAGATTAGGTACTATCTGGTGTGCACTGGCTCCTCCCTCTATGCCCCTCCTCCAGACCTCAGTTAGGGAAACTGTGCCCGGAAGAGCTGACACTACAAGGAAAGGATTTTGGAATCCAGGGTAAGACTCATACCAGTCACACCAATCACACCGTACAACTTGTGATAACCTTACCCAGTTAACAGTATGAACAACAACTGAGCATCACTCAAAAGGATGCCACATAACAATAACCCTTTATTAAGCAATAACTATATATACGTATTGCAGAAAGTCCGCACTAGGGACGGGCGCCCAGAATCCACTATGGACTGCGAGAAATAGAATTACCGGTGAGTAAATTCTTTTTTTATCTAACGTCCTAGTGGATGCTGGGGACTCCGTAAGGACCATGGGGATTATACCAAATCTCCCAAACGGGCGGGAGAGTGCGGATGACTCTGCAGCATCGAATGGGCAAACACAAGGTCCTGCTCAGCCAGGGTATCAAACTTATAGAATCTTGCAAACGAGTTTGATCACGACCAAGTAGCAGTTCGGCAAAGCTGTAAAGCCGAGACCCCTCGGACAGCCGCCCAAGAAGACCCCACCTTCCTCGTGGAATGGGCTTTCACTGATTTTGGATGCGGCAAGCCAGCCGCAGAATGAGCCTGCTGAATCGTGTTACAGATCCAGCGAGCAATAGTTTGCTTTGAAGCAGGAGCACCCAGCTTGTTGGATGCATACAGGATAAACAGCGAGTCCGTCTTCCTGACTCCAGCTGTTCTGGTGACAAAAATCTTCAAAGCCCGGACTACGTCCAGCAACTTGGAGTCCTCCAAGTCACGAGTAGCCACAGGCACCACAATAGGTTGGTTTAAATG
Source organism: Pseudophryne corroboree (assembly GCF_028390025.1). Lineage (NCBI taxonomy): Eukaryota > Metazoa > Chordata > Amphibia > Anura > Myobatrachidae > Pseudophryne > Pseudophryne corroboree. The sequence goes on along the minus strand of NW_026967515.1, from coordinate 1,046,598 downwards.
AAAAGATGACACCAACTTTGGGAGAAATTGGGGGCGAGTCCGCAATTCTGCCCTGTCCATATGGAAAATCAGATAGGGGCTTTTACATGACAAAGCCGCCAACTCTGACACACGCCTAGCCGATGCTAAGGCCAACAGCATGACCACCTTCCGTGTGAGATACTTAAGTTACACGGTCTTAAGTGGCTCAAACCAGTGGGATTTCAGGAAATCCAACACAACGTTAAGATCCCAAGGTGTCACTGGTGGCACAAAAGGGGGCTGAATATGCAGCACTCCCTTTACAAACGTCTGAACCTCAGGCAGTGAAGCCAGTTCTTTTTGAAAGAAAATGGATAGGGCCGAAATCTGGACCTTTATGGACCCTAATTTTAGGCCAATAGTCACACCTGACTGTAGGAAGTGCAGAAATCGGCCCAGTTGGAATTCCTCTGTAGCGGCCTTCCTGGCCTCACACCAAGCAACATATTTTCGCCATATACGGTGATAATGCATTGCTGTCACATCCTTCCTAGCTCCTATCAGCGTAGGGATCACTTCATCCGGAATGCCCTTATCCTTTAGGATCCGGCGTTCAACCGCCATGCCGTCAAACGCAGCTGCGGTAAGTCTTGGAACAGACAGGGCCCCTGTTGCAACAGGTCCTGTCTGAGAGGCAGAGGCCATGGGTCCTCTGTGATCATTTCTTGTAGTTCTGGGTACCAGGTTCT